>NC_139557.1:17380119-17676899 GCF_965112155.1 Podarcis liolepis | reverse complement strand
GAAATCAGCCCTGAGCGCTCACTGGAAGGACAGATCCTGAAGCTGAGACTCCAATACTTTGGCCACCTCATGAGAAGAGAAGACTCCCTGGAAAAGACCTTGATGTTGCGAAAGATGGAGGGCACAAGGAGAAGGGGATGACAGAGGATGAGATGGTTGGGCAGTGTTCTCGAAGCTACCAGCATGAGTTTGACCAAACTGCGGGAGGCAGTGGAAGACAGAAGTGCTTGGCGTGCTCTGGTCCATGGGGTTTCGAAGAGTTGGACACGACTAAACGACCAAACAACAACAACAAAAGTCCAGGATACAAATCGGGCTAACTTTTAAAGTTTCTGGTTTTCTACATAGGATAACCTAACCAACTATGCTATCATCCCACTATTTACTAAAGATGTCACCTTCAGTAGATTTGCTTCAGTTCACAACAAGCAGGGTGTACCATATGGTCCCTAGAATATTGTTCTATTTTGATATTGAATAGATTCAATAAATACTAAAGCATATGACTCCAAAACTGTGTTCCATAGAGCAACTATCCCACTATTTCTGCTTGAAAAACTTTTATGTGAATGGGGAATTAGCCTCCGTTCACTTCCTTTTTGTTGTTGTTGTTGTTGTTGTTGTTGTTGTTGTTGTTGTTGTTGTTGTTTATTAAATTTGTATACCCCACTCTTCATCCATAGATCTCAGGGTGGTTCACAACATAAAAATACAATTTAAAAACCCAAAATAGATAATAAAAATAATAACAAAAACAAAACCCACAACAATAAGCCCCCCCCCATTTTAAGTCAATGTTTCCTCCAGTGAACTCCACACCCTCTGTAAGCGATCATGAACTAGCAAAGGCGATACCTAGATATTTACGGTAAACTGCTTAACTTGGGCAATCTGGTTCCCACTGATATTCAACCTACGTTGCCTGTCATTTATTCCAACCACTATGATATGTGTTTTACTATAACTGATAATTCAGATACACAGTAGCTAGAAAAATCCCTTATAACCTTCCTCCAACCCATTTGCAAGGAGGACACAAGAGCTGTATTATCAGCAAACAGCAAGAGTAAAGCTCATCTGTCCCCCAAATATACTGGATGAACTAGTAGCAATGTTGTTTATATATAAATTTAATCAGGGAGGCAGCAAGCAACCTTGTCAAACTCCCTTAAGAGTTGGAATGCTACTGGACAATCCTCCAGAGGATCCTCCTTGAACTTCTACCAGATTTTATTTGTTGAGCCTTATAACTAAATAAAGCAATCAGTCCTTTATACCAGTTAAGGCAATTTCTTCCCACATACATTCCCTACCAACCAAACCAAAAGCAGCCTTTAAATCTACAAATGAAAAATATAAGGAACATTCCTTTATCATGGTCATAATACTTATAAACACTTATAAACCAGTTGAAAAATTACAAAGCAGGGTTCAGTTTTTGAATTCCATTCCAGCTTGCTCCTGTTTATGTCCTCAGCTCAACTCTTCGCTGTATTACTTTGCTTTATTAGGTGTATGCCTAGTATGTCATTTTCCTTGGTGCCTAAGCAGATAACTCAGGATAGCACTCAAAGAGTGTCATGGCAAGAATTATCCCGTTTGCCTTAACATACTATGATGGGGGTTTGTTTCCATGTTCAAATATAAGCTTTTCAAGTAATCAAACCCAGCGGCCACGGTGACATTTTTACAATCGATACCAGCAATGAATATGTGGGAGAATATTAAAAAAAAATTAATATGCACTGTATTTTGAAACTGTTAAAGTGGGTGAAATTGTTAGGATGATATACCATCACCAGCCAGTGCTACCTGTGGCTAGGCAATGCAGTCTCACAAGGGCTTGGATTTAAATCTATTAGTTCATGTCTGTCCATCCATCTTGACAGCAATTTAATAGAATCTTCACTCCAATCAGATTTACATGCGATCATGCACTGTATTCGTGGCCAGCAGTGCAGCATTTAGCCTAAGCGTGTAATGCTCCAGCAAGTGTTCAGAGCAGGTGTTATTTCCATACCACAGCAATTAAGATGATCTTCCTCCCCATTGCCTTTTGTTCTCCCGTTATTCACTTCATTTATACTCCAGTGTTACCTCAATTTGCATGTGTATAATTACACACACACTTTTCTATCACCTTTTTATGCAGCTGGAGTCAGTCTATAGAAAGCTGGAGTTAAAATAAGCTAGACTAAAATGCCAGACCCCTTTTTGTACTAAAGACTGCATCTGTAATTTATGCAGTATAGACCTAATTATTCTCCCTAAGTATCCAAACAATTATTGTGTAAACAGGTAGAACAAAAGAAACTGTTTTGCCCCAAAACTGTTCTTTTTTCATGAGCAGCTAAAAAAGCAGACCGTTTTTCTTAAGTGAAAGACTGGTGCACAAGTCTTCTCATTAAACCATACTTGCAGCAGCTAATGCAGGCATAGGCAAACTCAGCCCTCCAGATGTTTTGGGTCTACAACTCACATCATCCCTGACTACTGGTCCTGTTAGCTAGGGGTGATGGGAGTTGCAGTTCCAAAACATCTGGAGGGCCGAGTTTGCCTATGCCTGAGCTAATGTATTAAAGCAATGGTTCTCAAAAAAATTTCTCTGGGCCACATTTTCAGAATAAAAATTTGCTCATTCCACACCAAATTTTTTATTGCTAAGAAATGCATTGGAAAACAAAAAGGAACAACTCTGAGCAGTGTTTGATTTATAACATAGAACACAACTACTTTATAATATGATCATGGGACATCCAAAAGGTATAGAACAATGTAGCTACATATTTTGCAAAAAATATAAAGTATTATTTTTTGATACTATCCTGAAACGTTGAAATATTTCTTTGATTGTCCTTGAATCTTCCTGCCATACTTGTCATCCTCTCCTGCCACACCAGTGTGGCACATCACACCTTTTGAGAACCACTGCATTAAATCATCAAAAAGAATAGAAGGGCTTGAAGGTGGCTTCAAATGCCACAATGACCAGCTGGGTCACCTAGTATCTAGACTTCATATCACCTGGTGCTACCTCCCATAGCTACTGTACCCTCAGTTTCTGTACACCTCTGCTCCTTTCAAGTCTTCCAGCATGGCAGAACAGGGGCTTGGATTGCTCTGCCCGGTCAAATTATCACATTGTGCTTGTTGTATTAAAAGGTACTGCCTCAGTTTCATAAGACCAATATTTCATTTAAGTTTGTTTCTAGGGATGCAAAATAATTGAATAAAGGAATTTTAAAGTTTCAACTCAAAGTGGCGGTGCAAGATGGATCTTTGTCCTGGCATGGAACTCTAGTTTTGGAGTTCCAGGCAACAGTTGTGCAAAAGTAGTCTTGGCTACTCATTCATCAACACTGCCTCTAATTTTCTCTTTATTAGAGCTTTACCTACAGAGACCCTTATGTTTAACCAAAGTGGGAGGATTGGCATTTTAGGCCCATGGAATCATGTTGTCAGTGTTTATATATTAATGCATGTTTGATATTTTAAAATGTAACTTTTAATATATGTTTTTATTTTTCTGTTACAAAATCGTACACACATGAATCATAAAACATGACTGAGAAAAAATGGGTCACGGGGGTATGTAAAATACCAAACGTATTATTTTACATAATAATGAGGTGATTACAGTAAATCATAGAACAAAAACCACTGGATCTGTCACTGAGCACCAGCCTACTTACTTTGAAAGGGACACTGATGGTTCAGATATTAACATTAGACCAGCATTTAGTGTGATGAAAAAAGTAACTTGGGCTGGCTTCCCCCACTCAAATGCAGCTGTGAGTTCAGAAGCATTTGCTTCCATTTTAAATTGTTGAGAGGACACTGGAAGCTGGGGTTAAAAGTACTTTAATCTTTTAATAAGAAATCTGGCTCATATTGCTACATCAATGTGGTGGTTAGGAACTGCTTCAGTTATTCTATTTGAAGAAATTTTAAAATCACATCAGAATAAAATGCATAGCAGACATTAACTGAAACCCAACATTATGTGGCATCTTCACAAACTGTCCTGATGACACACTGTAATAAATGTGACAGCACCATGTAGAATCAAACATCAAGATCTCAAGAACCAAAGGAACACAACTGCCCTCCCCTTACACCGACTCTAGGAATAGAGCAGTCTCCAGTATTTGTGAAGCAGATTCAATTATATAGGTGACTAGATAAGGGAAGAAAAAAATTATTCCTTTGCATATAACTAAAATAGCTACATTCTGGCAAGTACTCATGAGTGACATCTGCTCTATAGTTCTTATTATTAACATGTCTGACTTGCAGTTAAATATGTAGACATTACTCACTAAAGTGACTTGCTGAAAGACATCAGAAGCAACCCTAAGAAAGCCATCTAATTCCATTATATACACCAGATACCCAGAAGCTACTGTTATATTTATTTGTAAAGGCACTTTGCAAACTGCTTTTTATCTTTTCTTGTGAGAGGTGATATATAAATACTCAAAATAAATATTCCACAATTAATACATAAAACTAAAGGCTATTTTCAGAAGTTGAATAGCTTTACGTTGATTATACTTGTTCCTTGTATCTGCAATACACACAAGATGGACTACACCACTGACTTTAATTTGACTTCAGCTTGCAAGAGTACTGCTTGAAGATTTTAGCATGCAATGATTCATTTAATTTTAACAATACCAAAATAGACTTCTACCCTTGCCTTGACCATTTCTAGTTTGGTCGTTTACTCCATTTTATTCTCTTCTCATTACAGAAGAAGAGCTCTGTTCAGAAGTTGAAGGATACATTCTAGTTATAACCCAATATTTAAAAAACTGTACAAGAAAGTCTGCAGTCAAGAGGCAGCTTCAGGTTTGTTTCTCTTGAATAATTCCCCCATGCATCATGGCAACACATATTTGAAAAATGAAGGGACTTGATACTGCACAGTGAGTATGCTGTCCCACTGTGTGACCTAAAGTTGCTCTTTGGATCCAAGCCACTGAAGACAAGCAGTAGGAAGTACCAAAGAGGTAGGCATGTCCCTGGAAAGAAATACGGTACAGAAATCAACAGAAGTACAGCTTCGATTAACAAACTAGTAACTACAAAAGAATATGAGGTGCAAAAGTTTTTATGGCATAATTAATCTACAGTTGTCCTTTATGTAACTTGATATGTGAAAATCTGAATTTGTTTTAACTGTTTCCAAACTTTTATATGTTTCACCTCAAGTTATTCTTCAGAACGGTATCAAGGTTATTCTTCAGTGTCAAGACAGTCTGAGTTCATGTTATCAAGCGAAAAAAGCTGGCTAAAGAAAGGATGGAATGAACTCTGGGAATTGGTGTTGTTTTTAGTTGTGTCCAACTCTTTGTGACCCCATGGAGCAGAGCATGCCAGAATTGGTACCAGTAGAATATATTTGTTTGCAAACATACGTCACATTTGCACAATGGGCTGGATCCAAACAAGTTTTATTTGTACATAGTTCCAATTTAAATAAATGGGACAACATTCAACTAATTTACACATGAGACTAAGCTCAACTAATTTACCCAGCCAGATGAGCGGGATATAAATAATTAATTTATTATTATTATATAAGGAATTCTATGTGTAAACCTTAAAATGTAGTGAGTGAAGCACTCCTATAGGAATATGGCCAAAAACAGCACAATGCAGCAATCTGCAACATTGTTTAATGCAAATCCTCAGCCCTCAACCTCTACAACACAAGGAACCAAAACTACTCCAGCATGGAAAGCAAAATTATAGATGCCATGATTCATCTTCTAAAGCACAATTATTAGAAGCTAACCTACCATCACTTTGGGTCTTGCTTTTCATTTCTTCCATCCATGTTGGGATGTCTTTCAGAGGAACGTAATCTCGTACGTATTCTTTACGCCTCTCCTCTAGTGTCATCTTCAACAAACGCTCTGTTAAAAAAAGTTAGTATACATTACTAGTATTAAAGTTAATCCGTTTCTATTGAAGAAAGGTTCATGAATTATCCTACAAGTACCCACTTTTTCTTTCTACAGATGGAATAACATTTATCTTGGGGAATATATGAGATTTCAAGAGTGTGTTTTTATCTAAGTTTTATTGCATCTTATACCAGTTTCAGAATATAGGCAAACTGCACAAAAAGCAGTGATAAAATAGTTCAATTACACTCAGAAAGCATAATCCATCAACACCTTTATTTCTCAACAACCAAGCTTCCAATGAGTTCTTAATGCTGTGGCTGAGTTTCATTTCAGGCTTCCTTTCTAGTGTTTCTGGGCTGTATCCAACTAAGCCATACATCTTCACGGAAATCAACAAACTTGTTAGTCATGTCTATTTATTTCAATTGGTTTGCTTCAAGTATGAATTAGTTGGATACAACCTACAATAAATAAAAAACAGACAAAACAAATGTGTGCCATTTCTTATGCAACTTGAAGCAGTGCTTAAGAACTTGCTTTGGTTTTCATGGCTGCTTATTATTTAAAACGGAAGTGATCAAGGACTTCTATTAGGACTTATCACTTAATTTAAAATGCGATTGAAATATTAGTTTGACAGGCAATACATATGTACTAATAAACCCATACCATCAAAGACATTCAGTTCACATAAAACACTTAAGATATTTACTCAAGGCAAGAGCTAATTTAAGGCATTTGCACCATGCCTCCAATCTACCTCATAAACATCAACAGCATCTAGTATTGTTATAAATACATTGGTACCTTGGGTTAAGTACTTAATTCGTTCCAGAGGTCCGTTCTTAACCTGAAGCCCCACTTTAGCTAATGGGGTCTCCTGCTGCCGCTGCGCCGCCAGAGAACGATTTCTGTTCTCATCCTGAAGCAAAGTTCTTAACCTGAGGTACTATTTCTAGGTTAGCGGAGTCTGTAACCTGAAGCGTATGTAATCCGAGGTACCACAGTACACTCCTATTTCCTCATATATTATAATTTCTGAAGTAGGTCAAAGAAGCTTGCTCTACTAAAATTTAGCATTGCTTCAAAACTACAGAATAAACCCACACCACACTCTAGTCAATCTGTAAGGAAAATATAACTGATGTAGACTGGGGGAAAAAGTGATCTACTCTTCTTGAAGTTTTTATTTGCATTAGCTAAAACATCAACCTTAAAATAAAAATGTTAAGGACCTGAAGTTATAACTTTTAGGTATAAATGTTTCTACCAATAGAAATAAGAATAAATATTTCCACGATTATAAAAACAACCCTTTAGTGTTAGGCAGTTCATGTTGGAAAATTAACAAAATCCTCTTGAACACAATGAGATTTCACACAGCTGCTCTTGAGAACGTGATGTGCAAAAGCAAACCTAAAAGCACGTAACTAGGAAGAAATATAGCAATCCACCATGAAGCTGGAGGCTCACAACTTTAGTAGAGTGAATCTAGTCTGATGTACAGTAGCTGTGGCAGATCTAGCAAGTGAATCAACAGAACAACAGGAGCTCTCAATACTGTGGAGTCCATCCAACAGTGATGAGAAGGAGGACAAATATTCTACATTTGCTCTGTCTTTAACTATTACAGTGCACCCAGTCTTTCCTGATGCCCAAGAAGCTTGAGACACAATTACTGCCCCCTCAGTGGTGAGGATAATTACTTTTTTCACTATTGAAAAGTATATAGACCTGGAGAAGGAAGTTAGAAGAGTGCTGTGCTTCCCTACTTCCTCTTCCAGTTCCATGTGCTTTTCAGGGTTTGGATTAATTCTATTAATGCAACTTCCACCCAGATCTCTTGGAAAAGTGAAGTCTGTGCATGAACACTTTCTCTTTCCATCTGCCTGGCGAAGGCTGGGATAGGAGGGAGAGTAGCGATCAGAGGGAATTATGCCCACAACACTCAGTTTAAAACTCAAATGTGGCCATGGGCCTAAAAAGCTTGGCAACACCTATTTTTATAATAGCAAATGACTTCTGATTTGCTTTTCTTTCATCTGACTATGAGAAAAGTCACATCTACTGCCGGTAGTACTCCTACTAAATCTTATTTAATAACATATCTGCAAGAAATTCACAGCTCAGGACTGGACTGGCTACTGTAAATGCAAAATGAAGTTTCCATTGTTAAATCTAGGAAGAATTTTAACATGCACAGCCCTGTCCAATAGGTACAACTTTGTTTTAATTAGCATTAATACAATGAGTTTAAATATTATTTTAAGTTTTTTATATTATATTTAAGCCATTCATAAACAATGATCACAAAAATGTAGTGACATTTTCCACTGAACAGCTAATGTATTTGCTGATGAGAGAACTTTTATAAGTCTGTTAGTTAAAACACACACCATTAGAGAATAGCCCTTACACATACTAGCAATCATTTTCTCTCCTTTTGAATAGTTACATTTTAGTCAGCATAAATGCACAGGTCAACATAAGCCTTCCCCTGTTTTATTTATTTATTTTACTTATGTATTACATTTGTATACCACCCTTCATCCAAACATCTCAGAGCGGTTCACAGCATAAAAATGCAAAATAAAAACAAAATATAATAAAAACAAGAACAAAACAATTGTGTCCATCTCTGTGGCTTCTAAATTACTCTTTAATAACCACTGTTTTTAAGACTGGGGTACTGCAATCAGCCCATCAGAGAAAAGGGAGCACGTTTTGTGTTGTACTCTGACCAATGGAAGCTTGCTTGTCTAAGTTCAAAGATACTTTGTTTTTGTTTACAGAAGCAGTTTTGGTCCAACAGAGATTAGTTTACAAACTTTCATTCTGTTAGTTTCAACAACCGACAAGTTATTTGAAATGAAACTTGTATATTTCTAAGTATTTCCTGCGCTAGAAGAGCCAGCTTTGGCTGTGCTGTCACTGCGTCTGCAGTATCCTGACAATGGTTTTTAACACAGAATAGGGAGAGATCGAAACACTTTGGAAACAGGAGCAGTTGTCATTAACTTTGCAGAGCACAGAAACTAAAGTTGTAAGGAGGCAGCAAAGAGGCACTCTACACTTTCATTTCCTGACACAAGTATGAGAGGGTTGGTGCATGAGGGAGGGGTCTATTTCAAAATTCACGTCCCAAAGGTTAGGTGCTTTGCACCGATGGCAATACACGCCACCATGCCTTGCATTTCTTTGCAGTGACACGTGAATGACAGAAGGCAGCAATCGATTTTTACCGTGCTTTTTCTTGCTCTGTGTTGCAGACATCGGAGTGAGACCCAGGCGACCCAGCAGAAAGCAAGAACAGAGCAGAGGAGCGACCCAAACACAGAACCATGGCAAGCTATAAACAGAACCACCCAGTGAAAGAAAGTAACACAGGCAGCCCGATGAAGAGGACAGATGCATCATCTGCTTTTTAAAAATAAATAAATGGGGATTTTCTTAAATGGATGCTGTTTGCAATCAATAGTTTTGTTGTTGTTGCTCTACCTTTGGAGAAGAAGGGCAAAGTCCAAAAAATAAAATGCAACTCCAGAACAGAGAACAAAGTCAAGAGTATAAGAGAGAGAGAGAGGAAAGCGTAGCTATTATGATTTTTCCCTCCCCAGCAAAACAAAAAAACCAGGCCATGCACAGGATGCAGCCTAACTAATACAGAGCCCCTGACAAGGTCGTAGCACTTGGAAGGGACAAGATAAACCCCAAGGCGAGCGTCTCCTCGTCACCTGCTCTGGCTCTCTCTCTTTCCCACCCCCCACCAACCGCCCCCAACGTTCCCAACGGAAAGCCAGCGCCTCTTCCATGCCCTCTCTTCCTCGGCTGCCCCTGGGAAAGAAACGCGTGACCCAATAAGAGAGGAAAAGTGAACTAAGGGTGGCAAGGGGGGGGGGGGAGCGGAGAGAGAGAAGCAGCAAAAACCACAACATTCAAAGGCAAGGCTGAGGGAATGAGCGAGAGGAGGAGGAGGAGCCCCGCTGCCTCGCCAAGGTAAACCTGAGGTAACAGGAAGGAGACCTTGTCCAGGAAAGAGGCGGCGCGGGGGGGGGCTCTGGATCGCGCGCATCCTGGAGGAGGGGGGGCAAAGCGAACTCCCCCCCCTTTTAACCGTTTGCCTGAGGAGAGCGAAGAGGGGCGCGCTTTAATGGGCGCGGATGGAGGGACGAGGGGGGGGTGTCAGTACCTTTCTCTTCCCTCCAGACCTTTTTCCGCTTGTTCCCGGGATACATGGTGCTGTGGCTGGCGGAGGCTTTGAGCTGCAGGTTCCCCAGGCTCACGGGCGACGGGGGAAGCGCGCCGACCCGGCTGCGGGGCTCGAGCGAGAGGGGCTCACAGCTTGCTCCGCTGTGGCGGCGGCGGCGGCGGCGGCGTCTTCGGCGGTGATGCTCGTCGCCCTGCTGCTGCTGCTGCTGCTGCTGGGCACCTCCTCCTCCTCCGCTCGCCTCCTCCCTCCTCTTATCTCTCCTTCTCTCTCACACACACACTCCCCTCACAGCGCTCGCCGACTGGGTCACGCCTCGCTCTAACCCGACAGACACCCCCGCAGCGCCCGCCTCCGCCGCCCGTTGGCCCCGGCAGACGCCGCTCAAGCGACGCGCCCCGCCCCCCCTGCGCCGCCGCCGCAGCAACGATTGTTTAAAGGGGCAGGGAGGCATAATGGATGGAGCGGGAGGAGGGGCGGCTGGCAGGGGGGGCGAGGGAGGGAGGGGCAAGAGGGAACAAAAGGGGAGGAGCTAGATCTCCATTGGGGTCTGCCACCCCTGTGCATCCTGCCGCCCGAGGCACCCAAACCTTGCCTCATAGGTGGGCCGGCCCCAGGAAGAGTGGGCTTCTCTGTGCTAACTGTGGGAGAGAAGTGACAAGGGTGGAGCCGAAGTGGAGCTTGCTCTAAGGCACATCCTGGTGCCCAGAAGAAGAAGAAAATGGGTTTAAGGCTTGGGTTTTGGAGCTGCAGAATACCTTCTGGGCATATATCCGTAGAGCAGCTCACTGCTGGGCTGCAGCTCAGTACCTTAACTGTAAGACTTATTGAACTTAAGTAGGGACGTTACTTGCAAGCGGAGCAAGTAGCTAGGTCTTTAAAATATTGTTACGTTCCCGCCAAGCACTGAGAAATTTGAGGTCTGTTCAAGTTGCCCGAGTTTGGTTCCCTTTGGAAGTAGGTCACCGTTAAAAGGTCGCAGGAGTTTTATTGACATTTTGTAATATCTGCACTTATTTACACATACAGAGTGAGCAGAGATGTGGACATACTTCATAACACGGCTAACCAAAGTCCACTGCTCTGGCGTCAGATCTCAAGGGGACATCCAAAACTTTTAAGATGCTTAACAAAAGTCAGTTCTCTGTGCTATTTCATGTGTGTGTGATTCTCGTCACACAGAGACATCTGCATTACCTCATCGTTAGCTAGGGGTCTTCTGCTACCTTTTCTGATTTTTATATTCATAACATTCCCAAAGTGATTATGAAGTAAAGATTGTCTAACCATTTAGTTCCCATGGCAACCCAACAACAGAATTTACTAGAGGTGCCACATAATACTGTTCAGCATCGGTAAGGACTCACTCATTTAGTGTGGCAGAGCACGCTACCTATTGAATTCAAGCAGGTGCTTTCACTGTTCTCTTTTGTATGCCTGCTAAATTTTAATCTGTTTCAGTATTTTAGTATTTAACTTTTGTATGTTTAAAAGTATATTTTAAAACATGGTTGTGGTTTTTTCTTGATTTACTTTTTTGTCTTTTGTAAACCACTTTGAGGTTTTTCTACTCAAGTGGCGTATAAATTTCATTCATTTAATAAATAATAAATAAAAGGTTGTGCCTGGCCACATCTGGCCAGCCAGTTCGGGCAACATTCTGCCCAATCTTCTAACACCATGCATTCTGCCCTCCTACAGTCTGCAGTGGTCTGTTTTACTCGCTCCTCATTCTACCACTTCATTCTTCCTCATGGAGCTGTGCAGATTTAAAAGTATATTAAAAGGTTCTCTGCACATGGCCATACTCCCACACAGCCTTTGGTAAGCCCATACACTAAAATTCTGTGGAATCATAGAGCAGACACCACCAGAACTACTTACTGTATTTATTTAGAGCATTTATAATCAGCTCTTTAGTCCAAAACATACCAGAGTACCTTACAGAACAATAATATAATAATTAATAAACAGTCCCAACCCTCAGGTTTACATTCTAGCACACCATGGCACAGGGACGCGGACTTATAAAAAATATTGGGGGGGCCCCCCGGGAAAGCTCATGAATAATAAATAAGCTCATGAATATGCAAATAAAGTGGCACCGCCTCCTCGTGAGCGAATAGGGGAGAGCGTGCTGCTCCTATTAATCAGCTCCGAAGGTGGAGCTTTTGCTCGGGAGGGAGGGCAGGAGGCATGCAGCCCGACCCTGTGCATTTTGGGCTGGGGGAGGGGCGGCGATGGCGCTCTGCTGGAGGGGTGCCGGAGATTATTGGGGGGGCAGAGCCCCCCCAAACGAATTTTTGAGGGGGCTCGGGCCCCCTCAAGCCCCATGGAGTCGGCGCCTATGCCATGGCACAAAAATGAAAAGGGAGGGCGCTGCAAACTCAAGGAGCACTTTAAATTAGAGTTACGGTTTTTATAAAGACCAGCTGCAGAGCTGTAGCTACGGGGTGCGGGGAGCCAGGATTTTTGCCCTTGGTGAAGCCTCCAGAGCAGTGCCATTGAGGCTCCCAGCCTGTGTATATGTGCATGGGTGTAGCCAGGATTAATGTGGGGGGGCAGGCCCTCAATTAGCTATGTCTTTTTATTGATTTTTACTGATATTGGGGGGCAGCTGCCCCTCCCTTGGCTAGGCCCATGTGTGTGCATGTGTGTACAGTGGTGCCCCGCAAGACAAAATTAATTCGTTCCGCAAGTTTTGTCGTCTAGCGAATTTTTCGTCTTGCGAATCACGAAATCCCATAGGAATGCATTGAAAATCAATTAATGTGTTCCTATGGTCAAAAAAAGTCCAAACAAAGCCAAATTTGGTACAACAACAGTTTATTAACTGCTCTTTAAAGTCACACATACTGTAAAGAGCAGTTCAAAAATTGAAGGGAAAATAAATTAACTTTATAAACAAAACATGTCTTTGTTTTTAGACAAAGGAAACAAAGTCGCGAGACGTTTTCGTCTTGCGAAGCAAGCCCATAGGGAAATTCGTCTTGCGAGGCAAATCGAAAACGGAAAAACCTTTCGTCTAGCGAGTTTTTTGTCTTGCAAGGCATTCGTCTTGCGAGGTACCACTGTATATACAAATATGCATGGGTGTGTGGGTGTGCCAAACTGGGTCTTTGACCCGGGTGAAATGAATCCTAGTTTTGTCCCTGCCAGCTGGAATGGAAACAGTTCAGGTAGCCTGATGATAGGTGACAAGAAAGAAGAGTCAAAGGGCGGATGATCTCTCAACAGAGCTTATTGAATAGTCCTTATTTTCCGCTCTCTGCGTTCTGCACTCTTCCTGGTTTGGTTTGGTTCAGGTGTTACTGGGACTACAATACCCATCAACCACAACCGGCCGGCCCAACGGCTAGGGAATATGGGGGACTTGTAGTCCAGCAATTCCAGGTGCCCCCCCCCCCCCGATTTGCAAGCATCAAGAGTGCTGGTGTGCATTAAGCTTGCTGCCTTAAAACGCCTGCCCAGCCCCTGGATTGGGGGCGAAAAACAACACCCTCTTGCCGCTTCTGTTGCTGCCCAAGCAGCGGCTAATGCCGACAGCAAAGCACAACCGCCCTGCTCCTCCCCGCCGCTGGTTTCAAAGCGATCTGAATTTCGCCTTCCTCCCCAACGCAGCACGCGGGAACACCAGAGGCTGCAGCCGTCTTTTTCCGGGTCAGCAGGAGCAGCGGGGCCGTGATTGGCTGGCAGGAAAGAAGGCGGTTGCTAGGTAACCGCGTCAGGGCAGAACCTTGGGGGAGAACGAGGCGGAGCCGACGAGGCGGCGGCGATGCTGGTGGCAGGCGAGGGAGGCGCCTCCTCCCGATTGGATGAAGGCGCCTTTGCGGGGCTTGAGGGGACGTCAGTTGAATTGGGAGGGCGCATAGTGTGGCAGGCTGTACTCTTCTGTTCCTTGTAAACAGTCTGAGGAGCGGCAGGGATGCCTTGCCCAGCCTAGCCCCTGGTCCTGCCTCTCTTGCGGGAATCCCAAAAGCAAACGAAATATTTGAGATGAAGGCTCCTCTTGTAGCACTGGTTTTGATGCCCTTCTGGGTCACAGTGCATAGTAGGTATCTGGTATTATCCTTGTTTTTATTGTTTTATTTAAACACACACAAAAACTTAATTCACACGCTCTTTAAAAAGAACCTTTTTAAAAGGCAGTTGCTGATCACTAAGCATCTTATCTGGAGGGAGAAGAAGGGGTGTCAACTTGACTAAAATATTGGGGGGCAGGTAAGCCCTACCCCACATAATCAGTCACATAATGTGGCACACGTACATGATTTGAATGGCAATGCCCATTAACTTGGGTGGTCCCCTCAAATATTTTATTCGGGGAGCTGAAGGGACCCCTAGGAGTTGGCTCCTATAGGAAGAAGAATGGAGGTATTTCTAATTGAGCACTGATTCAGATGGTACACATGTTCATGCCCACATTTTATTTTATTGTGTAGATCCCCCACTTTTCCTCCAAAGAGCTCAACGTTGTGTTCATTGCTCCCTCCCTCCCTGTTTTATTCTCACAACAACTCTGAGGTAGGTTAAACTGAGAGACTGTGACTGGCACATGGTCACCAAAGTGAGTTTCATGGTTGGAGCAAGGATTCGAACCCTGGTCACCCAGGTCTTCATCCAACACTCTAACCCAATGGTAGGCAACCTAAGGCCCATGGGCTGGATGCCGCCCAATTGCCTTCTCAATCCGGCCCGCGGATGGTCTGGGAATCAGCGTGTTTTTACATGGGTAGAATGTGTCCTTCTATTTAAAATGCATCTCTGGGTTATTTGTGGGGGCTGCCTGGTGGTTCTTACATGAGTAGAATGTGTGCTTTTGTTTAAAATGCATCTCTGGGTTATTTATGGAGCATAGGAATTCGTTCATATTTTTTTCGAAATATAGTCCGGCCCACCACGTGCTCTGAGGGACGGTGGACCGGCCCACGGCTGAAAAAGGTTGCTGACCCCTGCTCTAACCACTACACCATGCTGGGGGAAAGCCAAGGAATTACCACATGTAATAATCACACATGCAGCTTTAATACTGTAATACAGTGGTGCCTCGCAAGACGAAATTAATTCGTTCCACGAATTTTTTCGTCTAGCGAATTTTTCGTCTTGCGAAGCATGGTTTCCCATAGGAATGCATTGAAAATCAATTAATGCGTTCCTATGGTCAAAAAAAGTCCAAACAAAGCCAAATTTGGTACAACAAGAGTTTATTAAGTGCTCTTTAAAGTCACACATACTCTAAAGAGCATTTCAAAATTCAAACCCAGATTTTTTTTTAAAAAAAACAGCAGAGTGGCCCAATGGTCACAGAAAATCATAAAAATGCAGAAAAAACCCCACAAGCTTCCAGATTCTTGCCAACCCCTCCCCAACTGTTCCCCCAGCCAACCAGCACACAGAAATTCAAATCCAGAATTTTTTTAAAAAAACAGCAGAGTGGCCCAATGGTCACAGAAAATCATAAAAATGCAGGGAAAAAACACACAAGCTTCCAGATTCTTGCAAACCCCTTCCCAACACCAAGTCCTTGAATTCCAAACACCCCAACCCAAAATCCAACCCCCCCCCAAAAAAAAAGTTTTAAAAGCTTAACTTACCAAATGGCTGCAAAAGAAGTTTTGGAAAAGCTTCAAAAATCACCAAAGTCTTTAAAAACCTCAAAAAAGGCTACTATGTACTTCGTTCTATGAGTTGCTCCTCGAAGTCAAGTCGCAACTGTATTAACGGTGTTAAGAAAAAGGAAACAAACTTGCAAGACGTTTTCGTCTTGCGAAGCAAGCCCATAGGGAAATTCGTCTTGCGAAGCAGCTCAAAAACGGAAACCCTTTCGTCTAGCGAGTTTTCCGTCTTGCGAGGCATTCGTCTTGCGGGGCACCACTGTACAGTGGTACCTTGGGTTACAAACGCTTCAGGGTACAGACTCAGCTAACCCAGAAATAGTACCTCAGGTTGAGAACTTTGCTTCAGGATGAGAACAGAAATCGCGCAGCGGCTGTGCGGGAGGCCCCATTAGCTAAAGTGGTACCTCAGGTTAAGAACAGTTTCAGGTTAAGAACGAACCTCCAGAACGAATTAAGTTCTTAACCCGAGGTACCACTCTAGTAGAAACAGATTTAGAAGTAGCATCACTGTCTTTTGTTTCCTAAAAGCATGGGAGTGAGTTTGATTGCATAACACAACAGCTTTTCAAATACTTGGAGGCAGTACTATAGCAGGGTTCGCCAGCCTTTTGGGGCCAGTGCATTGGCATATTTGCAAACCTGAAAAACTGGCATAGTCACAAAACACACACTACAGGCATGCACACTCACTCCACGCTGCCATCAGCGATTAGGCTTGAATTAGGAGGGAGGCCGCAAGCAGGAAGGGAAGGGTATTCCCCCTTCCTCAGTCACCCTTTCCTCAGTTAGGTTGGCGGGGAGCCTTTTATTGGCTGCAGTAGAAGGGATCTTTGAAATCTAATTGTGATGGGAGGGTGTTTGTGGTGGTGGTGGTAGAATCACCACTAGTTAAAGCTACCACTTCCCTCTCCAGCTAAACCGTTCCCCCAAAGTCACAATCCAGTTTGAAAAAGCCCTCTATTGGCTACAATGAAAGACTTCTTTCAAGCTTAACTCTAGCAGGGGTAGGAACAGGAGAGTAGGACCTTGCAGGCACAAGAGAAAGGCTATGCAGGGGTGCCCACAGGTGCTGTGTTGGCACTGCATTACATAGAGCCATCGTTTCCAGTAGTCAGCACTTTCACTTTTTGTGCTCTCTGATCAAACAAGTTGTGTCATTTAAGCACTACAGACCTGCATTCAGTGTTGTCTTGAAGCCCTATTACATGCACAGTCAAACCGATGTTCACACATGAGATTCCGTTTAATGACTGCAGCTAGTCATTCTTTCAGCCTCATGTTTGAAAGCTGAATTCATCCCAATCTAATTGTGCAAATTATGATTCCCCATTTCAAGATGTACCTTAGAATTTCTCAAACCAGCCTTCAGAAATATGGCCAACACTGCAGCAGTAAAGGTTTAAGTGGCATGTGTGTTCACTGGAGACAAAGGCGTTACCTTGTGCCCTTGGTAAGGAGCTCTATTGGTGCCCCCTGTCCCTTGCACCCTTGGTGTCCTGCTGGGGAGCTGCCCCAGGAGCACATTGGTGGGTGGGTTGGTGGGCTCCTAGCTACTCCAAGCCAGAGTGGAGAGGCATGATGTTTGTGGCCCCCTGAGTCTGTGCCATTGGTGGGGGTAAACCAGGTCGCCCCTAGATATGCCCCTGATTGGAGAGTGACCTAACATTTTACAGTTAAACTAGCTTCATAATTAGATTCCCATAGGAGCAGCCACCTGAGAAGAGAATTGAAAAGATAAAGTGCCACTCTTGAAAAGGTCCTACTCCTTGCCCTACCACCTCTGATAAAGAGGGGTTGATGTTGGCCCTCATCTGCAGATCCCAATATATTGCAGTTAGAAGAAACTATTGGCTCCCGTCTCCCTGAATTATTTATTTTACTTTCAAAATCAGTAGTAATATAGAAGTAGACTGGTGGTGAAAGGAATGCTGTATTTTATTGAGCACTCCAGTGGCACATACTCCTAAATTAATTTTTTTAAAATGTAGAGTTTTGTCTTCCTTCCAGCTATATTCTGCCATTCAAGCATATTGATTCAATGTTTGAAGTGAAATTGAATTTTATCAGAAGCAGTTTTGCAATCCGCTATCCTGATGTTTACCAGTTCTTTTTGTACGTGCAATGAGGAATTTTCACAATGGAGCGAACAGCCTCTTTCCTTTTCCCCCTTTCATCCCTTGCTCATTAGATTTGTATAGGTATCAAGCTACTGATGCCAGATTAGGCTTAGTGCTACAGTAGTGCTAAGGAGAAAGTTGCTCCTGCTTAGTGCAACACTTCAGCCTTGCAGATAAGTGCCAATTATTTACTAGCCCCCTAGATAAATGCTGCCTATCTGAACAGAGGAAAAGGAATTAAAAATAAGGAACAGTCTCTCTCTCACACATACACATGCACACACACAAACACAGGCAGAGAGACGGAATTCAGCCTTCTTTTTGGCTTCTGTCTGACTGTAGATCTGCATAGTTCTGAAGAGTAATTAAAATTATGTTCAGATGTTAATAACTATCCTCTGTAGCATGTGTCTAGTCTTACAATTTAGAAGTAAATTGTAGAGCATTCAAAAACCTTTAGAATGCTAGAGTTGCCAAACAAATCTATAGTTTCTCCAAACCCAACAAGGAGGATTACTCTCCTGTTCCCAGACATTTAGAAGTGAACAGTGAGATAGCTAAAAGGGGAAACTATATTCTATTTTTATAATTTAGGGGGGAAACCTTACAGAGGTGAACACAAATACTTAAGTCAGGGGGGAATGAGCTGACAAATATTGAGTGTTGTGACAATAACAATCAAGGAGACTGATGCTATGTTTTCAGATGAAGCTGGCTGCTTTTCTGAAAATAAATCTCTTATGCTCCTCTTGAAGGTTGCCATTTTGTGACTGACAGAGGCCCAGTGTTTTCAACAGTGGCCGAGCATGCAGAAATTCAGCAGGTGCAGCTTTCTACTAGGGAAAGCTGCACCTGTTAGATTTCTGCCTATTGTGTAGCTATTACAGTTATGTGGAAATCCTAATATTGGTTATCATAACATATTTTAAAGTGATTGTTAACTGAAACTTTGATAAAGTCGCAAGCTTTGTCCAGAGTTGTATGTTTTAGCATAAATGTCTGCATTTCTGTTCCCAATTAAGGCTGCAATCATACCTGGCAGCAAGTCCCAGTGAACTTACAACTGTTTTTTTGTGTTTTGTTTTGTTCAAGTGTGGTGTTTTTCATACAGGAATCTTTGTAATTAAAATACAAAGTTTCTTCAAAAAAGGGGCTACTTCATTGTCACATTGTATATATTTTCTGCCTCTTCAGTCTAATTTGAATGATTTAATGATCAAGTTGGTGTACAGAAAATCCACTGGCCACGTAAAACTATTTCCTCCTCCTTAAAATATAATGCTTTGAAATAAGTTGTGCAGAAGCATCCACAGTATACCTTATTAACCAAAGAGTAAAGCAAAGCAAAGTGAAAACTGTTATACAGTGGTACCTCTGGTTACGTACTTAATTTGTTCCGGAGGTCCGTTCTTAACCTGAAACTATTCTTAATCTGAGGTACCACTTTAGCTAATGGGGGCCTCCCGCTGCTGCTACGCCACCACCACGCAATTTCTGTTCTCATCCTGAAGCAAAGTTCTTAACCCAGGGTACTATTTCTGGGTTAGCGGAGTCTGTAACCTGAAGCATATGTAACCTGAAGCGTCTGTAACCCAAGGTACCACTGTATTCTGATACCTGCATTTGATGGGTCTTGTATCCAGTTTTATACACTGGTGTATCTTCACATTTGGTGACTGCGTTTTGTAGAGTCTGCCATTTCTCTGTAGAATCTGTTTCCTCAACTCTTTAAGTCTACTACCCCCCCCCCGAAAAAAACCCCACAGGCCATTTGATGCTGTCAGAATAATTTAGCCTGATCTAATTC
The DNA here is from genome assembly GCF_965112155.1 of Podarcis liolepis. NCBI lineage: Eukaryota > Metazoa > Chordata > Lepidosauria > Squamata > Lacertidae > Podarcis > Podarcis liolepis. The sequence goes on along the minus strand of NC_139557.1, from coordinate 17,657,235 downwards.
TACTAGCTTTTCAGTCTATTAAAATGCTAGGAAAAGGTTTCCATAATAAGTAGAAAGTAGAGCTGACACCATGGATGGGAGACACATACAGTGGTACCTCGGGTTACATACGCTTCAGGTTACATACGCTTCAGGTTACAGACTCCGCTAACCCAGAAATAGTGCTTCAGGTTAAGAACTTTGCTTCAGGATAAGAACAGAAATCGTGCTCCAGCAGTGCAGCAGCAGCAGGAGGAGGCCCCATTAGCTAAAGTGGTACTTCAGGTTAAGAACAGTTTCAGGTTAAGAACGGACCTCCGGAATGAATTAAGTACTTAACCCAAGGTACCACTGTATTCAGTTCAGTTTGCATTTAAAGGTGAACTTACCTACTCAAACTAACCAAAACAATAGGGGAACTGAAACACAGCCATTAGCAATGCAGTTCTCCAGCCAAGTAGAATGTACAAAAATGCATATACTAAGGTAAAGTGTGCATATAATTGTATATTATATTGGGGGGAATTGCCTTGCAAATATCTGTATTTGACGTAAAAATGCATTTGAATGTATTAAGAGAAATTTGCCCTAAAATGCTGATTAATTTTAACGAAGCCTTCCCCCCGCCCCCCCAAAAAAGAAAATTGAAACCATTTGTGGAAATGTGGAAAACCAAACTTAGAAATGTGAGAAATGGAAAGAAGCCAAAATCGACATACAGCCGTACCTTGGAAGTCAAACAGCCTAGTTCTGGAACATTTTGGCTCCCGAACAATCGAAACAAATTTCAAACATTCTTTTGGAAGCCAAACGTCCAACAGGGCTTCCGCAGCTTCCAATTGGCTGCAGGAGCTTCCGGCAGCCAATCAGAAACCATGCTTTGGTTTTCGAACATTTTGGAAGTCAAACAGACTTCTGGAGCAGATTCCGTTCACTTCCAAGGTCCGACTGTATTTGCTTGTTCCTAGGGAACACCACCTGGAATATCCTAACCGTGACTAAATTGGCAACTGACTGGTGTGGGACTTTCCATGAATGATAGGGCATGTCTGCCATTTGTGCCCGTGTGCACTATACAGTGGTGCCTCGCAAGACGAAAAGAATCCGTTCTGTGATTCTCTTCGTCTAACGGTTTCTTCGTCTTGCGAAGCAAGCCCATTGACGTATTAGCGGATTAGCGCTATTAGCGGCTTTTAGCGGCTTATCTGCTGATCGGATCAGCTGATAAGCGGCTTAGCGGCTTAGAAAAAGGGGGGGAAGGGAAAAAAACCCGCAGGAACTCGCAAGGCATTGTCGTCTTGCGAAGCAAGCCAATAGGAAATTCGTTTTGCGAAGCACCTCCAAAACGGAAAACCCTTTCGTCTAGCGGGTTTTCCGTCTTGCGAAGCATTCGTCTTGCGGGGCACCACTGTACATTTAAAGCAGTAGGATACCACTTTAAACAGCCACATCTTCCCCCAAAGAATCCTGGGAAGTGTAGTTTGTTAATAGAGTTGATAGGAGACCTCCTATTCCTCTACTAGAACTGCAATTCTCATAACATCCTGTGAACAGGGATTGATTGTTAAACCACTCTAGGAATTGTATCAGGTTGGGTAGGAATAAGGGTCTCCTAAGAACTCTCAGCACCCTTAACAAACTTCAGTTCCTCGGATTCTTTGGGGGAAGACAAGACTGTTTAAAGTGGTATGATGCTACTTTAAATGTATAGTGCAGACCTAGCCAGCATGAAAAATGGTCAAGAATGATAGGAGTCTAGTAACCACATTGGCACCTTGTTAACTGGAGGGTTTTTTTTAAATTCCTGTATCTGAAACAATTACGGTATTTCCTTGTAGTCAGTCACCTGCTGACATGGTGGTCTACACTGTCAGATTCTGCTTGTTATCAGACCATTAAAGCCTCTCTTTTCCAGTGTTTGAAATTAGTAGGCATCTGTTTTTAACATTTTAAACATTTCAGTTAAAGGAGAGCCAGTATCAGCATAGTAAGAGCTCTTAGGTTTTTTACTTCCTTGTTCATTTTGCTTACCAAACAATGCTATTATCTTCTGTAATAAGAGATCTGCTAGGATAAATGTGCAACACTTTGCTTGGACTAAATATTGCCTCAGGTTTACTAATGTATGACAGTGGTTCACTCTAACAAATGTTAACTAACTGGTTCACTTTAACTAATGTTAATCTTGTTCATTCATAAACCTTTGCGTATTTGCCACCCTTAGGTAATTTCAAGTTCATTTTGTCTGCTTGGATAACTGCAAGAATCTGGAGAAACGGTTCTATGGTCCCTAGAGCTTTATTATTCTAATTAAACTTGTCAGAGAAATTATTTTAGGTCCACCAGATAACATAAAAATTAAGCTTCCAGACAAAAGAGAGTATTAATTTATAGCTGGTATGTTTGTTCATGTGAATGTCATTTTGTATTATACTGTATATGAAAGAAGTCTCTGCTGCTCAGTTTTCTTTCTAGTACAGCTGCACTTCACAGGGAAGTTAGAAACAAACACAGAAGCTAAGAGAATTCAGTAAACTAGAAAAGCTATTTATCCCAGCAAAGTTGAATATGTCAGGGGTTCCCAGATTGTGGTCCATGGACCACCGGTGGACAACGGTATCATTCAGGTAAACTGTGGTGTGTCTCTGGATTTGTGGTTGAAGACAGGAGATGGTATAGCCATCCATTAAATACTCCCATTGAATTTTAGTGCTTTTTATTGCTCCCTTTATTTCTTATATCATGCTTTATCTTATTGCAACCTGAGCCTGTATGGAGAGAATGCAGAGCATTCTCAACCCAAGAGGGTCCTGCTCCTTCCATTGCTACAGGCTTGGATTCATAGACCCTAAGCATTGTGTCTGACGCTCTCTGCAGCACGGAATGACAGCACACCTTGAGCTCTGCCCTCCCACTCCAGCTTGCAAAACTGACACTTTTTACCGTTCGCTTACATCACTGTCCACTGCAAATCTGGAACTTCCCCACTTGCACTCTGGCGGAATAGTCTCTCTCTCTCTCTCTCTCTCTCTCTCTCTCTCTCTCTCTCTTTTTTTTTACTGATCTGTTCTCTCTCTGTGTGTCTTTTCTTAAGTCAATGACTAGGTCATTCCAGTGATTACCTCTTGATGGCTTCTCTGCCAGGCAGTTTCCTGGACAGGGAAAGCCAACGATTTGAAGTATAACTTTCACCCACTCATACCAATGCTATAATATGGTGCATTTCCTTTCTTTTTTAGGCAATGTATGTGCCCATCCTGTTTGGTAGTTTTGGATGTGTTTAGCAATAAACACATCTTGATAGGCCAATCCATTATATTAAACTACTGTATTTTTCACTCTATTAGACGCACCAGACCATAAGACGCACCTAGTTTTTAGGGGAGGAAAACAAGAAACAAGAAAGCAATGCAAAGCATCCTGGAAGCGCTCCTCCATCTTCGCTCAGGAGGCTTTGCGGGGCTATCCCTGAAGCCAGGAGGGCAAGAGAGATTGGTGCGATGAAGGCTCTCCTTGCCTGGGAGAGGCTGCTCACGGCTAAGGCTCCCCCAAGAGCTGCGCTTCCTTTAAAGAGCGCGCGGAGTGTGTGCGCGGCTCTCTGGGGCTTTTCCACAAGGAGGAAGAAGGGTAGCCCTTCTCTCTCCTCGGGGAAGAGCCCCACACACGCTCCACACGGCTCTTTAAAGGGGGCGCTGAGCAGAGCCTCCCGCCTGCATTCGCTCCATAAGATGCACACGCATTTCCCCTTACTTTTTAGGAGGGGGAAAGTGTGCCTTACAGAGTGAAAAATACGGTATTTTAAAGGGTTAGATCCTGACCTACTGTTCTGCAAATGGAAGGGCTCCTTTTGTTGGTGAGCATTATTGAGATCCAGTGGAGGCTCCACAATGGAAGAAGCGAAAGGGAAATAATTTCCAACTATTTCCCATTCTCCCTGTAACCCCCACTACCACCTTTCATGTTGATCCAGAGGGTCCCACAACCCTCCAAAGCAGATTTTCAGGCAGCATAGGGGATTGCGGGAGGAAGCCTCAAAGAATGTACAGTTCTTAGCCACTGTGAGCAACCCTGCTCAAATTCATTTTAATGCTCATTTTGGCGCATACAATGCTCTACATTTTGAAAGAGATCCTGAGGTTGAAACTGAATCCTTAATGACTCTTTCAGATTACAAACTCGTCTACCGTCAGTTTACATTGATTCCTTTTTTGTAATATCTTATCCTTCAGTTGCCTTGAGTTAAGGAATACCAGACAATCTCCTGGGCCTTTACTAGTTCTCATTCTATTATTTTTTATTCTTTCCTCTCTTTTTTAATCTGAAGGAGGTTCAAGAAGGACCAATCAGAATGTAACAAAATAATTTCTTTGTAAAAGTCCTGTCTCATTGTGGGTTTTGTTTTTTGGTTTTTGTGTGTGTGTGCGGACCAATATGGCTTCCTTTGTTTTACTGTAAAATGTTCTTGTTTCTCTGTAACACCTTTTTGTTAAAAGTTGTACTCTATTTGATGTCTTTATTGTTTTCAGAATCAGAAGAAATTCTTCAGAATAAGAGAGGAGTTAACATTTCAAAAGAGGTAAAACACTACCGCCTTTTCAAAAACTGCTTTGTTTTTGCTGTATATGAATTGCATTTTTATTGTGCTTCTTAAAGTATATTAAAATAAACAACAAATAACAGATTTTAGCACATGGTTCTTTTATATATGAGGCCAGTATAAATAGCATGAAGATTCAGTCTACTATTGGGTAAATCACTAGATAAGGAAAGAGAAAGTAAATAATTGAAAAGAAAAGAGATATGTACTTGTAAATAACACATGCTGAGTAAGACAGTTGTTGAAGTCAAGGTTATTGCCCCAAACTAGTAATAGATTGAATCATACGAAAATGTGTTTTGTACAGTGCACATGAAAAACTATCTACCCAGACAATGTTAAAATGCATTTGGTTGGATCCAGATTAGTAATGTAATCCTAATCCCCTTCCCCTTGATGGTTGAGTGGCTGAGTTAGGATGACACATAGTTGCCTCTCTACCAGCCTCCACTAGCAGAGAGGAATACTGTTGGAAGTCTCTGCCGTGGTGGAGGCCCCAGCTTTGCCTTAGCAGGTAGAAAGCTACAACTGGCCATTCTCCCACCTGCAGTAGCAAGCAGAAAGCCACAAAATGAGGTGTTTTGTGGCACAACCCACAGTGGCTATAATCTGCTGAATCCTAAGCTTTGTGGATCCCCCAAAGGATCCTTTAAAATATCCACAGAAATGCGAAAGTAATTTTCTAAGAAACTCCATGTAGAAGTAAGACTTTCAGCTTCCAACAGGCTCTGAAACACAATTCAAAATGTGTGGGGTCCTCACCTCTATGAACTTTAAATTACAGTACAGACAGGTGTATTTAGGGGAGCACAGCCAGTTCAGTCGCACTGGGCGTGGAGTTTCAGGGATGCTGCCGGGTGTACTGCAATGGAATGCAGGAGATAGAGGGGCGCCACTGAAATTTGAGACCCCAAGATCTGCAACTGTTACAGAGCAAGTCCTCCTTGGGAACAATGGGAATTCATGGTCTGTTGCTCTCAGAGGGAAATTGTTAAGTTGTGGGCGAACATATCAGATGACACAGCGATTCTTCAAACAGCTCTTGTTTATTCAAAGGCCAGAACAGAACTGAACTGAGGAGCTCAGTCAGCCTGCTTATACAGAGCTCCAGAACAAAGTAACTGTAGCAACTTTCTAAAACTATCCAATCACTGAACGTCACTTTCGATCCTTCATTTGCATAACTATCTACAGTATCCCCCTGCTGGCCCAGGGTGAGAACTTCAGTACATAACAGAAATGTGCAGCAAAAACATGCATGCCTCCAGTGCCCTCAGACCACCTGGTGCAGGCAGCCAGAATCCACGGACTGGAGATTCTAAAGTGGACTTCATTATCTGATCCATCTTATGATCTTCCCAGATTAGATCACTTGGGTATCCGACCTAAGGATTCCATCCCTACCTCCTAGCGATTCCAACAGTTCTGAGTATTTACCTTGTGTCCACCAGTGTTGTGGCCCTTTTAATGTGGAATTTATCACCTTATGAAATAAGGCATGTTCCAAGCATCTACTCTTTCAGATAACATGCTCCAGACCTTTATTTACCCAAGCCTTTTCTGACTTAAATATTTAATTGCTGTCCGCTGGTCATCTTTTGGTGTTGTACTGTGTTATCTTAGCTGTATTGTTTCTGGTGTATGTTTTAGATGTATTTTTGGTTTTCTATACACTATTCTAATGTTAAATAATGTGAGTGGTTTATAAACCTTTTAAAATAACAATAGTTGTTTATATTATGTGGAAGAATGATGCCCATCCTTGTTTGTTTTTGCTGTTTTTATGTTGCTGTGCTAAACATACAGGTGAGCTCAGAGATTATTAGCTATGTTTCTCCATGCTATGAGATTTTTGTGTTTCCTTGTTAAGTTCTTGCTTCATTCCAAATGGTCACAGTAACTTCGTTCTGCTGAGTGCTTTCTGCCTACTGCCTTCAGCAAAGTTGATTTTGACTTACACAGCCTAAGTGATAGATGATATAGCTGATGAATAGTTGTTTCTTATTCTCAATGCAAAATCCCTTCTAGGGAAAATAAAAGAAGCTGCTGCAAAATGAATCATTTCATGCAAATAAAAAACCTTAACCGGGGATAAAAGTTGCCTCTGATGATTATGCTCAGGTTGATCAAATCAAATAACTGAAATACAATTTTGAGTGTGAATAGCTAGAGCTCATTTTAGAGCTGGAAATGAAGCAAAACATGATTAAAAACAATTGAATTTTGTTAAAAGTGAAAGAAGAGGCACTCAAGATGAGCACATTTTGCATATCATCCCTCAAGTGCCATTACATAACATGCTCCACAGCAATGTGGGATGTATGCAATGTCATCTGGGCAAAATTAAAAACCACTTAATTCTACTTAGTTATTTGTAAAGAAAGCGTAGTTCTGCAACAGCCATTAAAAAAATTGTTTAAATCCTTACTGTGAAACTGCTCGGACCCAGGCCTATAAAGCATGGAACAAGTGGGAAATTACTCAGACCCATGCTTTCTTGACATGGGACAAGCGGAAGTGTAGACAAGCCCTGTATGAGCAACTAAGCAGATTCTAGGACCTGACCAGACAACGATTTCTTTCAATTTTGAAGATAGATTACATATATAGATTCAATTGTTTTGCAGGAGACCCTGAACAAGAGTAAAAGATTAACAGTTCAAGATTCATTTTCATCAGAAGGTAATCAAAGCTTAATTGTCTCTTACTCCCTCAGATCTTTTGTATATTCTCTCGGAGTGTTAGGCAAAATTTGAGCTGTAAAAGCTTTCTGAATCAGTACAGTGGTACCTCGGTTTACGAACTTAATTCGTTCCAGAAGTCCGTTCTTAAACCAAAGCGTACTTAAACCGAGGCGCGCTTTCTCTACTGAGGCCTCCCAACACCAGTGCCCTTCCACCCTTCAGCTTCTGTTCGGCTTCCGAGGCAAAGTTCGCTAACCAGAACACCTACTTCCGGTTTTGCGGAGTTCGTTCACTGAATAGTTCGTTAACAGGGCTCTTCGTAGACCAAGGTACCACTGTAATTTTTTAAAAAATGTTTTCAATAGAAAAAATAATAAAATCTCCCTACCCAGTTTTCTCACGACTCTGCTGTAAAATCTCACTTAATTCAGAATTGGCAAAATGATAGTATAATGAGACCATGTTCTATCAGGGGTGCCAATAGGAATTTTTGTGTGCCCAATACCCTTTATGTGCATCGTGCCCTCTAAACCACTTGCAAAAAGAGAGCACAGATTTGCATAAAATGTGCACGTGCTTTGCATCACATGCAAATTTGTGTTCTCTTTCTTAGGTGGAGAGGACTCAAAAATAAATCAGTAGACACACATGTAATAAAATGTCTGACAGAATCTGAACAGGGGAAGGTTTTCCTATATTTGTATTTATATACAATGGTACCTCAGGTTACATACACTTCAGGTTACATACGCTTCAGGTTACAGACTCCGCTAACCCAGAAATAGTACCTCGGGTTAAGAACTTTGCTTCAGGATAAGAACAGAAATCGTGCTCCGGCGGCGCAGCAGCAGCAGGAGGTCCCATTAGCTAAAGTGGTGCTTCAGGTTAAGAACAGTTTCAGGTTAAGAACAGGCCTCCGGAACGAATTAAGTACTTAACCCAAGGTACCACTGTACTAGAAATGTTTAACATGTTGAATGTATGCCACACAGCTGTTGAAGACACAAGATCACAACTTCCCCCCAGTGCTAGTCTTAAATGAATGCATGCATCTTTTTCAAGGCCAGCCAAGAGCTAACAGCAGAGAGGGAATCTAATATAAAATACTGCTACATCACAATTGCATATCTACCTGAAAGTGAACCTCATTGAGTTCAGTGGAACTTACTCCCAGGTCAGCCTGCAATCCTATACACACATATCTGGGAGTAAGTCCCAATGAATTCAGCAGGACTTAACATCTGAGCAGACACATCTAGGATTGCACTGTTAGAATGTTAGCTGATAATCAACATCATAATCTCAATGCGAATTTTCTTACTCTTAATTAAAATAAGGAATAGTTTATCGATCATTTCACATAAGTTAGATAATAACCACCACAAAAAAACACCTCTTTGGAAGCCCATGCTTTTTTTTAAAAAAAATGTCAATATTGATTTTCCGCTGAAAAATAGGAATCCATGAAGATGCACTTGTCAACTTGACTGCATGTTTTAAAAGAATGCAAAATGTGGCATGACTGGCTATTTTTGCTCATATCAGAAGAGCAAAAACATTCGGGCGCAAGAAGCGCTGACAGAACCGGGGAAACTAGGTCGGACAATGAAATGGTCAGCAATTTGTGAATTGATGCAAACTTTATCCAGAACTTTCTTTGACACTTTATAAATATCTAGTTATGAATCGCAGAACCCCATTCAGCTCACCTTATAGAAGACGTCCATGTGAAACTTCATAAGCACTAGAGTTTTGATTCCACATTCCTAAGAGTTTAATTATACATGGCCATGGGTGCAACGGGGGTGGGAGGCAAGGAGGGGCAGCTGCCCCCCAACCAATAAAAATCAATAAAAATAAATAGCAAACTGAGGTTCTGCCCCCCCAACAAAAGGCCTGCCCCCCAAAAACTCCTGCCGATGCCCATGCCCATGACACGAGTTGTGTCCCTCCCAATCATGTCATGGTTTAAATAAAATAAATTGCACGTGTGTGAGTGATTTCTCTCCCCCCCCCCCCGTGAACACAGTGTGCAGGGAAAGTAGGTTTACGCTTTGCCTACACAATTACAACAAATCCTCCCCTGTGCTGTAGACAGAGAAAGAAAGAAAGAAAGAAAGAAAGAAAGAAAGAAAGAAAGAAAGAAAGAAAGAAAGAAAGAAAGGCTTTTTTTGCTCAGAACACTGCCCAACCTATTTCCTAGCCTAAATGCAGCCAAGCACCAGTAGCATTATAGCCATCACCAAGCTCACTATGTCAGCATGATCCCATGTGCCTTATAGTTGGTATTAAACACTTACAACATATTTGTTGCTAGTGGACACTCTCTTTCAGAATGGCATGCTCTACTTGTCAAGCAGAAGATGGTGCATTAGTTAGGGACAGAAGCCAGTTTGTGTACCATTCTAGCTGTGCATAACTATGAGGTGTTTGTTTTAACTAAGTGTGATAAATAAATTCGAATTTGCCCGGTGCCTGACAGCAAATGCCAGCGTTTCTTCTTATTCTTCAAGGAACGTAATTCAGTAGTAGAGTACAGGCTTTGCCTGCAAAAAGGTCTCTGGTTCAGTCCTTGGTATCTTCAGGTGGGACTCGGAAAGACCTTTCTCTAAGACAGTAGACAGCTGCTGCCAGTGTGTGTAGACCAGAGCTTTCCAAACTGTCACGACACATTGGTGTGTCGGCTGCAGTGTGTAGATGTGTTGCTTGAACGCTCCCCACGCTCCTCCCGGGGCTGGAAAGGGGTTAGTTTAACCTCCAGTTTGCTAGTAAAACTGAATTACAGTGTCGCGAAATGAGGCATGGCTAAAAGGGGTGTCACCAACATGACAAGATTGGAAAGCTCTGGTGTAGTCAATGGCCTGACTCCATATAAGGAATATACAGTTATGGGCAGCGATGGCTAAAGCCCATTGAGTCTGGTGGGGCAGAAGGCAGAAGCTAGGTAAAGGTAAAGGGACCCCTGACTATTAGGTCCAGTCGAACCAGAGCAGCGCACGGAAACGCCATTTACCTTCCCGCCAGAGCGGTACCTATTTATCTACTTGCACTTTGACGTGCTTTTGAACTGCTAGGTTGGCAGGAGCAGGGACCGAGCAACGGGAGCTCACCCCGTCACGGGGATTCGAACCGCCGACCTTCTGATTGGCAAGTCCTAGGCTCTGTGGTTTAACCCACAGCGCCACCCGCGCCCCTATAAGCTAGGTAAAGCTGGAGCAAATGAAGGACAAAGCCAGCAAATGCTACTTTTGGCTCTGTCCTGCTCCTCCTCCTTCTAAGGACAACACTGAGACTAAGGAAGACAAAGCTGACAGCCAGTGTCTGCTCCTTGGACGGGATGTAAATAAGAAGGCAGGAAGTGGAGGCTGAGGGCAGACTGAGGTTGGTGGAATGTTTAATTGCCCTCCTCAATTTAGGTGCGGATAGTTGAGTGGGCCTTTCCCAAGCAAGCATAATCTGAAGGGAAAAAATTGTGTGGTTAGCCCTGACCACATGATTTGGGGCCTTTAAATGTTGCAGCAGTGTCTAGGAATGACACCTCAGAAAAGTGACAACCCCACTGTCACTCCAATGAAGAAACAGCATCTTAAAACCAAAGTAGGCACAGTGTGAGATATCTGCGATCAAAACTGATTCATTTTATTATTACTTTGAAGTCTATCTGAAGTTCAGTCCAACATTTCACTCCTCTCTCTAGCTGATATTTGTCCTACTGATGAAAAAAAATACTGGGGAAGTTAAGTGTATATTTCCCTCAGTGGAGTTAATAACAACAGCTTTGAGGAAAGGGGATTTAGACTAGGGAAACTGTAGGGGGTAAGGGTTGAACACTTTCTCTCCTGGTGCCATGTTCTAATCAAAAAATTCAGAGCCTCTGCATGGCTGTTTTAGAATGGAAATGAAAAATGATGGGAGAGCTGGCCACAAAATCCCTATGACTCATTTGATTTGGCTCCTAGAGTGATGGAGGAAGAGATGAGATTTCAGAGAGAATGATGAGAGCCTTGGGGCCAAAAAGAAAGGCTACTACTTGTTGGAGAAAGAAGCCAACATGTATGCTTTTGTGAAATATTGTGTATGTGTTGGAGGAAGTGGAAGGGTGTGTATCTAAGAGAAAGGGCCAATGAACTTTGAAAGCAGACAGGAGATGGGATGAGAGCCATGGAAACAATTAGAAATCATCAAGGTTTGAGGATATAAATGCCACTCATTGCTATGGCACAATGCACTCTTATTTAAACTTGTAATGGGTAGGTGGGTTAAGGCCCTACCTCTAGTGCTTTCAGTGAAGGGGATTCATAAATGCTTAATGGGGCTTGGCAGTATAAGCTATCTTTAGTAACCACATACTGTATTACATCAAATGCATTGTGCTTTAAGGGTGGCTCAATTCATGCGCAAATCTTATTTGAAACCTTATATTTAAATTCCACTCTAGCGTTCACCGGAATTTGAAAACAGAAATGTTGCTTATTACATGCACCCTATCAAAAGAGCGCATGATTTAAATCTCTGGCAATACATCGTGGAGTTGCATCACAATGTTTTTTTTCTGGTCACATTTCTAGTGGAAGAGGAGGACAAAGGTCGTCAGTTTTATCAGAGAAGCCTCAAAATACTGAAGCATTCCAAAAACAAAGAAGATACAGAAAAGTAAGTGTAGGCTTAGCTGTTTTGCTAACGCAGTCCCAGAGAAGGCATAAATTGGTTTATGTGCAGGTCTGGCACATGGCTGGCACAGTCTCTCTTGGAGACTTTGTTGTTGTTTAGTCGTGTCCGACTCTTCGTGACCCCATGGACCAGAGTACGCCAGGCACTCCTGTCTTCTTGGAGACTTTAGAAGGATGGAATAGGTACATGTGGCCATGTTTCTCCCTTTCCTATTAATTTGTATGGTTCCATTGCCAATGCAAGAGTGAATTTTTCTTGTAGAGATTTGCAGTGATAGGCTTATGAAGCACACCTATGGAGGGGTCCTTTTATAATCAGCCATGTGCCAACCCACATCTGGAGCACCACATAACGTTGGAGCACCTGGAGCGCCGCATAACCTTGTGGGCACTGCACGATGCATCCTGTTGCGTGCACCGAGCTGTGGGTTCCTTTGAAGAAGAAGAAGATATCCCACTTTATCACTACCCGAAGGAGTCTCAAAGCGGCTCACATTCTCCTTTCCCTTCCTCCCCCACAACAAACACTCTGTGAGGTGAGTGGGGCTGAGAGACTTCAAAGAAGTGTGACTGGCCCAAGGTCATCCAGCAGCTGCATGTGGAGGAGCGGAGACGCGAACCCGGTTCCCCAGATTACGAGACTCCCGCTCTTAACCACTACACCACACTGGCTTTTCTGCTGTTGGCTCATGTTCCCAGCGCCACCCAACATGGGGTGCCAGCACAGAACGATGGTGAAGGCAAGCAGCAGCGGAGGAAACATCTCCAGATGGGATCTACCGCACGCCGACAGCGCCGATGGCAGCAACAAAACCCGACAAATAGGAGCACATGGATCCCATCCGGAGATCTTTCCTCTGCTGCCACTTGCCTTCCCCATTGTTCTGCCCTGGCACCCCATGTTGGGTGGCACTGGGAGCATGTTCCAATAGCGGAAAAGCCAGCAAAGGAACCCACAGCTTGGTGTATGCAATAGGATGCGTTGCGCAGTGCCCACAACATTACACGGTGCTCCGAGCACTGCATGTGCAGCCAAAACAGTTAGCTCCCATGCAGCAGGGGGGAGGCAGCGGGCAGACAGCGCGGCGACTGTGCTGCCCAACATTTTGCCCCCCCCCCCAGCATGGAACCCGCACCCACCTATGTACATTCCTGTGCATGGAGCGCTGGCACGCCTGTTGGTTGGTGCTGTGAGTCCCTGCGTCTAAAGGTAAACAACTATTTCAACAACTTTGCCCCCCCTAAAGAAAGGTTGACAACTCTGGGCAACCTAGGGGCGCCAGGCAGATCTTTGCACCCCAGTGCTGCATATGCTTAAGACGGCCCAGTCTATGGTGATGAACCATATGATGAAGGTGATGTACTTCTAATGCAAAGTTACAGCAGAATAAATTCCTTTTTTATGTATAGATGAGAAATTTCCATATCCGACGGACTAAATCTGAACTTTGTGTTTCTGTATCAGAGCCCAACGGCTCCTTGTCAAAGCAGCAAAAATGGGAAACCAGAAAGCTATGGAGCAACTGGCATCTGACATGTTGTTTGGAAATAATGTTCCTCAAAATGTAGAAGCAGCTGTATCATTGTATGAGATTTTAGCTGACGAAGGATCTCATAAAGGCCAGACGGTACGTGCTCTTTAATTAGCTAAAGCTTTAAACAGGCACTAGTCTACTTTAGAGTGCATAAATATTTGAAAAGAGGTAAGATGGTGTTTATGCTCAGCCAAGAAATGTCAACAAGGTAGGGATATAAAGTTAATTATTTATTAAATTGCCTGTTTCAAGAGGCTATCTGGTGTGTTCAGCAAACATCTTCTAAAATCCTTTTTCAATAAAATTCCAGGTCAAGGCTTCAGTCCTTATTCCACTGAAGACACTCCGAAGGTAGACAATGGTTTCCATGGAACAAAAATCAAATGTTTACGGTTGTTAGAATTGAAGATATAAGAACTAATTATATTTTCGCACCTAGCTAGTGTGTCTAACATGTTCTGATTTAAGGCAAATTATCAATTTTAATTGAAAAGGATTTATGGATGACACAAAATAAAAGCAAAAAAACAACTATGCGTAAGAGATCGGCTGCAAATTCAGTTGCTCAGACTAGTCTCTTGTCTAATAAATCACAAATGGATCTCCTGCTGCATTCCTTTCGCATGACTCTGTTGCAGAACATGAAGAGGCATCTCACAAGTTGTGCTGATTGTTGAATCTTTTGTCTAGGTTTTCATAGCATTTTGCATATGTGTCTGATTGTTTCCTGTGTGCACATACATGGATAAAAGCAATACATGAATTGTTTATGGGTCATTAAAGAACAGATAGACCAAATGTGCCCAAACACATTGGCTTTACAAAAGCTTTCCAGTCCACTCATCATTTCAATAATGCAGGGCTCTCCTGCCAGGGTTTCTTACCTTCCAACTGAGTTCTGATGAGTGAAAGCTTTGTTGAAAGAAAAACGAAAGAGTCTTGTGGCATCTTAGACAGGAAGGATGATATCCAACTAAGTCATATACAGAGTCCATTGGTTTCATTGTGTCTATTCTCAGTATGACCAACCTTGGATGTTGCTGTAACATATTTATTGTGCTCAGTGGCATAGCGTGGGGGGTGCAGGGGGGGCCGGCCGCACCGGGCGCAACATCTGGGGGGGGGCGCTCGCACTCGCAGCTCTCTGCCCCTACCTGGCTCGAGTGCTAAAATCCATGGGTTAGGGGGCGCAAATTACTTGCCTTGCCCCGGGTGCTGACAACCCACGCTACGCCACTGATTGTGCTGTAAGCTTTTGTGGATTAGTGTCCATGTGCATCACATAATGCAGGTTCATTGTTTTATGATCACCAGGCAATGGCTTTTCCACCTGCCTTGCCCCACACTCCAGCCCTGGGAGGCTTTCCCGACCATGACTTTGAGAAAAGCAGAAGCAGCTGGGAAGAGAGAGGTCATGGGATATTATTTAAGAATAGTTTTATAAGTTGTGTGTCCTTGTTTTTCAATTCGATCCTTTTACATGATTTTGTAATCTTTGTGGTATTTTATGCATTGTGATTTGCCGTTATTTTTATTGATTATAGATTAGTAATTCTTTATCATGGG
This sequence comes from Podarcis liolepis, assembly GCF_965112155.1. NCBI lineage: Eukaryota > Metazoa > Chordata > Lepidosauria > Squamata > Lacertidae > Podarcis > Podarcis liolepis. The sequence continues at coordinate 17,642,204 of NC_139557.1, read as the reverse complement.
TAGGCAGACTAAGGTTTGTGGGCCAGATCAAACCCAACTGCCTTCTGGATCCAGCCCATGGACGGTCCAGGAATCACTGCGTGGATCGCCAGTGCGCACGTTCTTTCCCTCCCCCTCCCCCAGCAGCGGCACCGCCTCCTCCTCCCTCCCTCCTGGCCTCTCCCCGGCCTGCCTAGAGGAGGAAGGGGGCTGGGCTTTGTTGGTGCCAGCAGCAGCAGCAGCAGCACTTTAGCGGCTGCCATTTTAAGCAGCCCCTCTCCAGAGCCCTTTCATGCGCCACTCATTGTCCCTCCGCCACCGTTCTCCGCCCCCCCCCCAATATACCCCGGTTCCCCCGCAAGGTCTGAGGGACAGTGGACCAGCCCCCTGCTAAAAAAGTTCGCTGACCCCTGTTCTTTATTGTAACTGATAAGCGTAAACTGTTTAAATTATTATTTGCTGATCTTTAATTTTACTGTTTACTATTAGACTCTGATGGATTGTTGAATGCTGTTTTGTTTCTTTATTTTAAAGTTATTGTGACTTTTTATATTGGATCAGATTGTTACTATTAATGTTTGATTTTTTTATTGTGTTTTTATTTGTGTTAGAATCTGCCAAGAGTGGCTAGGGCAACCCAGCCAGATGGGCTGGGTATAAATAAAAAAAATTATATATTATAGGTTCTGGGCCATGAAATGTGATCCCACAACAAGGATTTCTGTCTCCAAGGTGTCACATTAGTGTTCCTCTGGAATGTGCAGAACTGCACATTATAATAAATGTTACAGTATCTTCAGGAGTATCATTAAGAAACATTTCAGGGGAAAGGGGAAATGTTTTCATATTGTTTAATGTTGCATCGCTTTAATATTGTAAAACACTACACCTAAGCACATAAGTTTCCTCATTTCCTTGTGAAATAGCTAAATAGCACAGCTTTATTGTGGATCCTGACCATAGGAGGAGGTCAGTTTACATTGTAAATACACTTCCATCCTCTGGACCATGGTCTGGAAAATGGAATGTCTGAAGATACAAAGGCTGGACATCCCTGAATTAAATTTTAGCTCAGTGACCTATTTTAAACTTATAACTGTTTGTGAGGAACAAAGTTGTGATATAGAAATTTAGTTTTTCTTCATTCAGAAGCACCATTACTTTTTCCATGTTACATCTTTTCTGTGACACAATGTTCCACCAATTAATCTTGTCCATATCTATAACCTTGAACCAAGACTGGCTGGAATAAATCTAGAATTCGTTTTGTACAAAGATTGAAGCACACGTCTGTGCCTCAAGGAGTCTATATACAGTCACATCACAGCCTGTCTGCCACTTTCAGTTTGTTCTCAGTGCGATGTTTATATAGTTACGCACAGAAAATTTGCAAAGGGCAATATATGAAAACACACGTATGTGTGTGTTCACATAGTATTCTCATATATTGCCTTAATGTAACCTGAAAACGTCTGTATCATATATTTATGTGTCATTGTTCAAAGACATGAGCAATGTGACGGCTTCATGAAAATTTCTTATTTAAGCATACTCTGCCTTGACTTTCTCGCTTTAGTTTGTTTGCCCCCATATATTTTTGTCATCTGCTTATACCTCCCAATTGTGATGGCCATTTTCAGAAAGTCCATTTCACATTTTGAGAGCTTCATTTTCAGATATCGGTTCTCAAAAATTCCAGCGCCTAGCCTTCTTAGGTCCTCTTCAAGTTTAGGATTAGAACACTTTCAGAGGGAAAAGAAATAAAATATTTGCATACATTTTTAGATTATGGGTTGTATCTAGTGGTGTTGTTGAGCTGACAGTAAGATTTCCATCAGCAGAACAAGAAGGGAAGCAATTTTCAGTTATCCCTTCTCCTATAGTCTTCACCACCTGAATCTGTTTTGGAGGGCCTCCAACCTTTCTGGAGGTCTCCAAGGCTTAGGAGGTGTGGGTAGCTGCAAGAGGGCTGGTGATTCACTAAGAGTTGCCTGAGTAATGCCATTGGATGCAACCCTTCATGTAGACACATTTGTGTGCATCTCAATGTGGTTTTGTTTTGTTTTGTTTTATTTTTCTTTGCACTTCTTGCCCAAAATGCCAAGCCTACATTTGCCTTACTTTCCCTGGCTGCAATTCACATGCTACCTCTGAGGGTGTTGTCCCTGGATAAGGAAAGCAGAGAATTTAGAGGTCCTCTCAGTGGTTGAAGGAAGCATTCAGCCATGTAAGCAGTCTGAAATGGTAGAGCCCAGATAAACATTTACTACTTTGGAAAATTTCATTCTCCTACATTTCATGGGGGGCTGCAGTAAATATACCTGCTGACTCTCTGCACAAGTGCATTAATGCTAAGCCCTGATTACATGAAACTGACATGGTAAAATAACTTAAAGATAATTTTACCGCATGAGAATTGGGCCTAAGACAACTGTTAACAATATAAGCAACTGAAAAGCAAAAGGATTGACTGAACTTTTTACTTTATTTTCCCCCATAGGCATTAGGTTTCTTGTCTTCATATGGAATAGGAGTGGAATACAGTCAATCAAAGGTAATAAAATTCTGTGCTGACTTTACCCTATTGTCATTGAAGTCTTTCATCTATATTTTGTGTTTTTCGAAGAAGAAAAACCTGGCATGATTTTATGATTTTATTTCCCCCCCTCTTTAGGCACTTGTTTACTACACATTCGCAAGTAATGGGGGAAATCTGATATCCCAGATGATCTTGGTTTGTAAATCACATATTTTCACTATTTCCAATTCTAGAGGCTTGAGTGATAAGTAAAATAATTGTGACTTTTCCCCCAACAGGGCTATCGTTACTGGTTAGGAATCAATGTTCCAAGGAGCTGTGAAGCAGCACTTATTTATTACAAGAAAGTTGCAGATTACAGTAGGTGGCCTTCATCTATTGTATCTTGCCTTGTTTGAAAGTGACACTTTTGTTTTTGTTTGCTCTTTCAAGAGTCCTGTGGCACCTTAAAGACTAAGAAATACCAGACCCTCATGGGGGGCAGAGGACACGATTCTCACTCAAATTATTAACATATGAAAAGAACAAATTTTCCAAGATCCCAGGCAGGCATGGCCCAATACTTTTTGGCACCTGAGGTAAACCTGAGAATGGCACCCTCCACCCCCACCAGGGAAGAAGGGATTAGTGACGATGTGCATCAGGAACAAGGGGGGAATAAAGGTCTACCTTGAGAACGAAGGTTGAGGGGGACCAACAGCACCCCCTTTTCACCAAGAGGCCACTGTAGAGGCAGCACTGGGGGAGGCAGCCAAGGACACAGCAGATCTGGCCTCCAAGGAGCAAGCTGCAGCTGATGCTGCCACTATGGCACTGGCAGTAGCAGCAGACGATGCCTTCCTTGGACGTCAAATCTGCTGCCCCTGTGGATCCTGCTGCCTGAGGCAGTCACATCACCTTGCCTCATGGGTGGGCCGGCCCTAATCCCAGGATCCAGTTACTTGTCTAACAAAAGAGCCAGTGTGGTGTAGTGGTTAAGAGCGGTAGACTCGTAATCTGGGGAACCAGGTTCACGTCTCCGCTCCTCCACATGCAGCTGCTGGGTGACCTTGGGCTAGTCACACTTCTGTGAAGTCTCTCAGCCCCACTCACCTCACAGAGTGTTTGTTGTGGGGGAGGAAGGGAAAGGAGATTGTTAGCCGCTTTGAGACTCCTTAGGGTAGTGATAAAGCAGGATATCAAATCCAAACTCTTCTTGTCATGTTTATTTGTACTAAAATACAGTCCCAAGTGACAAAGCAAGTTAACCGAAGCCATATGCAGGCATTACAATTAGGGAACTGTAAATACATGTGTGAGGGTGGTGGGGCAAGTAGACTGGACCTGCCTCCTCCATCACTGTGTTTAAGGTGACCTAGCATGACCAATGTCAAGAGTGATGGAAGTTGTTGTTCAGAACATCTGGAGGGTACTACATTGACTACATCATGGAAAGGAAAAATGAAATCTTCTCAGATTGTAGGAAGCGGTTGTTCTGATTTGTGTTACTTGGAATTTATTATTGTTATTATTAGTTGCAAGCAAATTAGAAGAAAATGAAGATAAGCCAGTTGAAAAAGTGAAGCTGATGGAAAGATCAGAAAATCTGGGTTTTGATGCAGAAATCTTGGACTGGGATGTACATCAGTACTACAAGTTTTTGGCTGAAAGAGGAGACACACAGATACAGGTAAGAGACATTCCTTTCCATTTGCCTATTTATTATTATTATTTATTAATTTGTTAATACTGCTTACCTGACTTCAAAGTGGTTTACAAGTATAAAATCAATTAGAATCCACACATCATCAAAATACACAATAAAATAATTCAATCGAAACACTTTTTAAAAATCCATAATTAAAATATGCTATAACACAAAAACAAGTCTTATTCTCTGGCACCATTTGCACGAATGGGACTTCCCCTTCCTCTCTTCTCTCCTGCAGTTTTCTGTGCACCCGCAAAATACAAAATCTGCTCTGGAGGCTTGGAAAAAACAGGTGGAAGGGGGAAATTTTGTTGTGTTTGCTGGTGTGACATTGGGCCATTCTTGCTCATTGACTTTTGGCTCCAAAAGATACAAGACATTCATTTTTAAAATAATTATTTCTAGGTCTATCTAGGACAGCTGCATCTCTTCGGAAGGAAAGGACTCGAGAGAGATCATGCTGTAAGTGCAGGTAGATTAGAAGGATGAAAGCCGTGCTCTTACAGTTTTAAATTTTAGAAGTATATTTGGTTGATTTGAATGGGATGGTTCCAATGAGCGTGTTTAAGATCACAAAGTAATACCCCTGTTCAAACAGGCATCCTTTTGAGAATCTAGCACGGTCTTTCGTTTCCTCCGAGTTCAAGCACCAATTTAGGAAGCTGGTGCTTAGGTTTTTATAAACAGAAATGCCAGCTGTGTGAGTTTGCGTGTTCTTTTAAACATTTATGCAACAAATGTGTAGAGTGTTTTTTTTTAGTTTGGGAGTTTTGGCAGCAGAAAATTAGGGTTTCTTTAAAGCAGTTTCAGAAAAGCATTATTTGAGGAGGAAAAGGTAGGCATATGTGAGTGCCCTTCTGGACCGCAACCTAAGATTTATGTATTTGCAGCAAAATGGGACTAAAAAAGCAAACAAACACAGGGAGCAGTCTTATACCAGGTCAAGCCGTTGGCTCTTCGGAGCTCTAGGGATGTGGAAAAATTTCAGTTCAGTTAGCATGTAAAGCTGAATTAATCAAATTCACACTTTCTGATACAATTAAAAACAAAACAAAAAACCCCCCGCACACAGCCAGCCTTTGAAATTCACACACATCTGAGTTGTAATGCAGCTCACCAATCAAGCAGTGCTTTAAAAAATGCATATATTAGGGTGAAATGTGCACTAAAATAACATACAAAAACATATCACATTAAGGAAAATTGCTTGCAAAAATGCACACATAGTCAAAACTTCATAAAAACGTCACACTAAAATGCAGAAGAATTTTCATGGGGATTTGAAAACAAACTGCAAATTGCTGCTCATATGACAAAAAATTATTTTAAGATGGAAAAACTAATAAGCAACTAAGAGATCCAAATGGGCAGATTCTTCCATCCCTAGTGGATGGTGTCTCTCCAGGGGTTTCAGATTTGACATTTGCAGCCCTGCCTGGAGACATTATGGATTGAACCCCAATATCATTTGGGGCATATGATCTAAGTCTGTACAGACTACTAGAACATAAAGATGCCCGTTTGAATTATTGTTCACCAATATGGCCTGTCTAACTATGAACAGTTGTCAAGGCAGGAGAATGCATACCTTGATTTGGAAACTTTGTTATATCAGTCATCACTTTATTCTGCTCTTTTTCTTTAGAAAGCCTTCTACTATTTCCTAAAGGCAGCGAATGCAGGGAATGCACATGGTATGGCATTCCTGGGAAAGGTACCTATGTTTGCTTCTTGGGATTAATTTGCTAGCTTGAGACCCCATCTACGGTCCTTTGTAGTTTCCTCACATTCAAGCAGAGTCCAGCTGCAGTGGATTGGGGCCATTCTCACATACAAGCTACTTGCGATGTGGTCAAAGCAGAGTGGAGGAGACTGGAGGAGGGAAGAGGCAATCTTCAGTTGTACATTTAAGACCACATTAAACTACAGTTCTCACCTACAGTGGTGCCCCGCAAGGCGAATGCCTCGCAAGACGGAAAACCCGCTAGACGAAAGGGTTTTCCGTTTTTGAGCTGACGATTTCCCCTATGGGCTTGCTTTGCAAGACGAAAACGTCTTGCGAGTGTTCTGATTTTTTTTCGCCTTTTTCTAAGCCGCTAAGCCGCTAATAGCCTTTTAGCCGCTAATCCGCTAAGCCTTTAATAGCCGCTAAGCCTTTAATAGCCGCTAAACCGCTAATAGTGCTAATCCGCTAAGCCACTAATAGGGTTGCTTCGCAAGACGAAAAAACCGCTAGACGAAGAGACTCGCGAAACGGATTAATCTCGTCTTGCGAGGCACCACTGTATCTTGTATGACAGAGCTTTCCAAACTTTTCATGTTGGAGACACACTTTTTAGACATGCATCATTTCGCAACACAGTTAATTCAGTTTTGCTAGCAAACCGGAGGTTAAACTAACCCCTTTCCAGTCCCAGGAGGAATGCAGGGAGCATTTGTGTGATACACCTACACACTGCAGCTGACACACTAACGTCTCATGACGCACAGTTTGGAAAGCTCTGCTGTATGATCATGGCCAAAGGGGTCTGACTGTCTTGTATCTCTGCATGCAAAATCAAAGGCATATCATGATTGACTTTGAAGTGTTGTGCTTCAAAGTAGAATGGCAAACTTAAGGAGGACTTTCAAGAGGCATGAACACTTTTGAGGGGAGAGCTTGACATTTCTTTTCTCCTTCCATTTCTTGACATTTCCTGGTCAGCTTAAGAACAAGAGACACAAAAAAGTGCTTCTCTTTTAATCAGTGGTGTGGACTCCAAATTTCCATGAGATGCTGCTGGCAGAATTGGGGGGGGGCAATTTTGGCTTATTTCTCCTTTGCAGCACCCTGAAAATCTGTTCTGGAGGGCTTAAGAGACCAACTGGAACAGTTCAAGATTTGACACAGAGGACTGGAGGGGAAAGGAGGATCAGAAAAAAAACACTCTCTGTTCCTTCTGCCAATGGGGGCCTACACTGGATTGAAAGGCCTTCCATGAATAGAAGGAGTCTTTCAATTTGCAAATGGTAAATTCATGCCATTGCTGGTTGTAAGTTGTGGAGCTCCCTCCCCGGAGAGGTGTGTCTGATACCTTCATTCCACAGCTTCTGGCGATTCCTCAAGACGCACCTCTTTGTCCTTGCTTTTGACACTTGAGATGTATATTTTTAGCACCCACTTTTTTTCTCTACTTGTAAGTCGTTTTAAAGTGTGTTTTATATTGTGTTGTAATGTGTGTTGTAATGTTGTAATCTGCCCTGGAACCTTAAGGCGAAGGGCAGGTAATAAATTTAATATTAATTATTATTAAGTGGGTATTGGTATTTTTTAAAAAAGAGAATTGTTATGTTACTGTAAGCTGTGGGTATTCCTTTTGGAAACAAATACACAATGTGTTCAGCTGCTTGTGTTATAGTTGTATATTTAAAGCAGGAGTACAGAGCCTTCAAGGGACCTGGGTGGCGCTGTGGGTTAAACCACAGAGCCCAGGACTTGACGATCAGAAGGTCAGCGGTTCGAATCCCCGTGACGGGGTGAGCTCCCGTTGCTCAGTCCCTGCTTCTGCCAACCTAGCAGTTGGAAAGCACACCAGTGCAAGTAGATAAATAGGTACTGCTCCGGCAGGAAGGTAAACAGTGTTTCTGTGCGCTGCTCTGGTTCTCCAGAAGCGGCTTAGTCATGCTGGCCACATGACCCGGAAGCTGTATGCCAGCTCCCTTGGCCAATAAAGCGAGATGAGCGCCGCAACCCCAGAGTCGGTCACGACTGGACCTAATGGTCAGGGGTCCCTTCACCTAGAGAGCCTTCAGCTCTCTAGATGTTGCTGATAGATAACTCTCATCAGCCCCGTCAAACATGGCTAATAGATATTGTGAGTTAATGTTCAGTAACATTGGAGGGCTAAAGATTCCTCAAATCTTCCTTAAAATGACTCATGAAAGCCCAGCACTATACATAACATAGAGTCAAACAGAAAACAGGAAGTAAAAGTGCAAAATAGGATAAAATTCAGAGGAACTTCATCCGTTTGTTTTGCAAATTTTTAATGGCAAGAGGAGGCATTTCCATGGATGGTCACCATCATCTGAAGAAATATCCCCTCTTAATCCTGTCTAGATGTATTTAGAAGGAAGTGCTACAGTGCCTCAGAGTAACATTGCAGCTTTGAAGTATTTCAAAATGGCGGCAGAGAAGGTATTGTATTTTCTTTCTTTTTCTAAAAAAAGTAGCAGCTTTAATTAATTATAATTAATACATTGTTCTTAGGAATACGCTCGTCACGCTGGCCACGTGACCCAGAAGTGTCTTCAGACAGCGCTGGCTCCCGGCCTCTTGAGCGAGATGAGCGCGCAACCCTAGAGTCAGACACGACTGGCCCGTACGGGCAGGGGTACCTTTCTTAGGAATACAGTTAAATCTGACAATTAAAGATCACAACAATAACTGCTTCAAATCAACTTTTAACTTTATATATTCCAAGCACTAAATCAAACCACACCATGATTAACCTTCTGTACTTGCTCTTTAAAATGTCCTTAACCTATTATACTAGGTTTGTCAACCTTCTGCCTGTGGAAGCTCCCAGTGGTGCCCATGGCTGGTGCTCTAGACTCTGAATTTTCATTTAAAAAATCTCTTGCATATTTTTCCTGATACTGAGGAATGCTCCCTGTTGTTACTTAGACATCAACAAGATCAGTCAATGGAATATTTTGCACAGCTTTATGTAAACTTCTTAGAGGTGGGTTGCCTTTTTAAAATGAAAAATCAAGCAGCTAATATATAAAACAAACAAAATGTTTCAGTGCTAAAAGTGCAAAACATTACGAATTGTTATAACTAATGAAGTAAATTTCAGATCTAACAACTCAAGGTTATATTTGAAAGAGAGAACGACCCCACAAGTGTTATAGGAAAGTGTTGCTTCATGGTGATTTCATCACATCAATATTGAATTGGGAATCAAGTTGTAGATATATTGAGGGTGCCATGTGTCAAAGTACATTGTCCCTTCATTCCTCTCCTACTGTTCATTTTGCCTGTGTTTTTAGACTGCTGGCATCTCACATCTGCCTCTTTAATTTAATCTTTTAAAACACCAGATGCATTGGTGCTATGTAAGAGGTGACTAACTTGTTCAACACTAAGGACTGTAATAGATAAGTAGGAGCAACTGAAAAGGCCGTATAGAAAAATGGTTACGTGATGAACAACATTGGGGGAGAGGGGAACTTTTCCATAAAACTTCCATTAAACTTGTAGGCTTCAAATTACACTTGCTCAGACTGCATTTGTCCTACAAAATGAATATTCTCTTTGTCTATACTGTATTGTGTTGTACTTGGGTCTGGTGAAGTCTTTGACACCAACCTGGGTTGATATAATGGCACTGATGTTTATGAACATTTCAACTACCTCCAGAGCAAGCCTATCAGAAGTTCTTTTGGGGAGGGAGGCAGGATTTTACTCTTAATTAAACTCATTGAACTCAATGGAAGTAGTTCCAATTGAATTAAATGAGTAGAGTTGCATAAGATTGCATTAATAATCACAAAATGCTTCATTTAGGTCGTCCGAGCTCCTGTTGCCCGGTCCCTGCTTCTGCCAACCTAGCAGTTTGAAAGCACATCAAAGTGCAAGTAGATAAATAGGTACTGCTCCAGTGGGAAGGTAAACAGCGTTTCCGTGCGCTGCTCTGGTTCGCCAGAAGCGGCTTAGTCCTGCTGGCCACATGACCCGTATGCTGTACGCCGGCTCCCTCGGCCAATAAAGTGAGATGAGTGCCGCAACCCCAGAGTCATCCGCTACTGGACCTAATGGTCAGGGGTCCCTTTACCTTTAAACCATTTATTGCTCATACCAGGGTTATGTGAATAACTTGGTGTGACACAATGTCCAGAGGAGATATGGCGAAGGAGACATTTGTCTCTTGGTTAACAAGCGAGAAATATAATCAGTAAATAATTATAATTGACACTAAGGCACACAATTACAGTGATTCTTTATAGGTTCTTTTCATAGAGTGAGCAACTTATTCTTATGTCTAAATGAAACATTCTCAATATGTTATTTAGGGCAATTCCATTGGACTATGGGGGCTTGGACTTATTTATTTACGTGGTAAAGGTCTTCCACGGGTAAGTCTTCAGTGTATCAGAGCTTTTTCATAATAAAAAAGCCAATAAAACCATAAGATGCTTGGCCTAATGTGGCTTTAACACCCCAAAATTAAAACATAGGTTTTATGTTTTACATGCAAGGGGTCCTAGGATACCACCACACAGTAGTCAAGGTGGGGAGGGGTTTCTACCTTCAAGCACCCCTGAGCCAATGAGGAGGCACATTGCACAGACCAATAAATGGCTTACCACAGGGGCTGTTCCGCCAGGGTCTTTGTGTACCTTGTGCTCTGTTGTCATAGTGGGACTTAGTGCTACGTCTCATGACCCCTCAGCCGACAGATCTCAAGTACAGGATTGTGCCGCAAGTTATCAGTACCGCTTCTCATAATGCGGCTGCAACTTCTTCTGAGCTGCGGTCCACAATCAGTGTTCCACAAAACCAGAAGCTAATTTCTTGACCTCTCAATAAGTTTGTTTCCCTTTCAGAATCACAGTGAAGCTTTTAAATACTTTCATAAAGCAGCAGAGAAGGGATATGCCCAGGCCCAATTTCAGCTGGGCCTTATGTATCACAGTAAGTCCCTGGGCACAGTTCTTCCTTTTGTCAAGGCTCCCATGGTTCAGTTACCTAATTTTTGGTGAAAATCCAAATCATATTTCATTGCAGATGGCTCTGGAGTCAAGAGAGATTACAAACTTGCCTTCCAATATTTTTACTTGGCATCTCAAAACGGGCAACCCCTTGCTGTTTATCACTTGGCTGAAATGTATGCTACGGGAATGGGAGCTTTCAGGTCATGCCAGAATGCTGTTAAAGTAAGTAATGCCCTGTTTGAGAGTCTGCCCTTTGAGATATTAATGTTGATGGTTGTTCTCATCCAATATCAACAGCTGTCCAAAGACAACAACCACCCAGTAGCAATAGATACAGAGCCAGACTACACTTTATGTCAAACGAATAGCTCAGAAACATTCCAGGAGTTTTCTTTCTTGAAATTCAGGCATGGGGGCCAAAATTGCATCAGGACTACAGTGTGTGGGGAGGAAAAGTTTATGGTTTTTTTCTGCCCAACCACAACCATGGCAAACATGTTCTCTTACGCTTGTTGTTTAGTCGTGTCCGACTCTTCGTGACCCCATGGACCAGAGCAGGCCAGGCACTCCTGTCTTCCACTGCCTCCCGCAATTTGGTCAAACTCATGTTGGTAGCTTTGAGAACACTATCCAACCATCCCATCCTCTGTCATCCCCTTCTCCTTGTGCCCTCCATCTTTCCCAACATCAGGGTCTTTTCCAGCGAGTCTTCTCTTCTCATGAGTCTCTTGTGCTTAGACTTAGCAAAAAAATCTTCCACTGGCATCTATTACCCCCACCTTCCAAAGTTAGGTTTCTATCAAAGAGGCTACAAAATATTAAGATTTTGGGTAGTTGCTAGTCTGTAGATGAATTAATTGTACTTTTTTTTTTTTTTTGCATCTCCCCATGGCATTTGTGTCCTTAGCGTGAAGAAATGTTTTGCAAACATTACACACATGAGACACAATCCAGCCAAAGCTATGCACATTGCATTGATTTCAAAGGAGATTTAAGCACAACACATGCTGAACTTGTTTCATAGTACAAACCTATGGATTTTTTTTCTCAGAAACTCAGAAGTCCCATTGTTTTCAGGGGGCTTACTCCCAGGTAAATATGCCTAGGACTGCCACCTGAAGCGTTGTGCCCACATTGGTGGCATCCGTTTAAAACCACTGCCCTGTCTAGCGTCTCCCTTTAATCTTCTTTTCTTCCATTAAGCCTGCTGTTAAGGCAAAGTTAATTACAAACTTCTGGTGTTCTTTGTATGTGTTTAATGTCTGTCCTTTTTTTGCTATTTAGCTTTACAGAACCGTATGTGAATTGGGGAGATGGTCAGACAAATTCCTGACAGCACACTTTGCTTACCAGACTGGCAATGTTGATTCATCTCTTGTTCAATATGCACTTCTAGCAGAAATGGGCTATGAAGTAGCTCAGTGCAATTCAGCTCACATTATGGAATCTGGTAAGGGAAACTTTATCTTATGCTGCCTACTTGCATTCTTTAACACAGTGATTGTGTTAAGACAAATGATGCTAATATTTTGTTACAGAAAACGTTAAACTTCTCCACCGAGAGCAGATATATCCATTGGCTCTTCTTTTATGGAAGCGGGCTGCAAATCAAGGTATGAACAGAGTTAAAAATAACCTGTGCCTAGCTGTCCACTCTTATTAGTATGATATTTTCCCCCATTTTGGCTCTTGCAGTTAAATAGGAAGAAAATATTACATTCATGCAACAATACCGATAAGTCATTAAAAATCACTGTTACAAAATATTTAGATATTATTTTCCTTCCCCTCCACTTAATTCATTGAGATGGCAATCCCACAGGCATTTCTTATAAAGTACTGAATAACAAAATGTAAAAAAATGAATGATGTGCATATTAATTGTTACCTTGTTCCTTTTACATGGCCTTGCTACATCAATCTCTATAGTGGGGTTATTGCTTTGTTTTTGCTTTTATTATGTATTTTGTGTTCTCATTTTGTATTTTTATGTTGTGAACCTCCCTGTGATCTTTGGATGAAGGATGGTATACAAATTTAATAAATAATAATAATAACAAATATAATTCCTATGACGATAGAACGTTAAGTGACCTTCAAGAATAGGCATCCCCCACCAACCTAGCTATCTTTATTCCCAACTAATCTCACTTTTTTTTATTACCCTCTACTTAATTTTGTTACATGTAAAGAAGCAATGAATGGTTTAAACAATTTCGCTTCATTGCTATTTCATATGAGCCATCCATTCTGTCAGAGAAAAGGAAGGATAATTTGAAAAATGCAACCTCATGCTCGTTCAAGCTAATTATTTTTTCAGTTCTTTGACATGCCTATCAAAGTCTCTACGTGATGTTTGGGGCACAGAAGTAAACTCACTGAGCAGTAAAGACTTAGCTACCATGAACCTTTAATTTCTGCTCAAGCAAATCAACTAGCTATGCCTTGTCCTCCATGCCCTGAAGGTGACTGAATTTTCTAAGATGTCAGAATGAAGAGTGCTCTCAGCTTGCCTCACTTCCTTGGACATAATTCATCCCAGCCTGTCCATTTCTTGAGGCTCACAATGGGGAACTTAGATTTCAGCATTTCTTTGATCTTGGTTTTTCTTTAGAGTACTTCCTTAACCAGGACGGGTAGGCAGCAAATCTGAACAAGGGCATCCTCGTTCCAGGTCCTAGAACCATGTCACCAAATGACATACCTGAATTACTATCAAATATTTTAATAGAAGGGCAAAGTATTCCCAAAGCCAATTGCCATTTTCGTTTGACTAAAATTTGTAACCTACTCGATCCCTGCGGTTTGGGGATTCAAAGTGTGCAAACAATCCTGTTAAAACAAAAGAGGAACATTTTCAGAACAAATGCAGTTTACTGTCACACTGCCAGCATCATTCTGATTCCGCAGTCCTAAAGACCACTAGATCTTTGCATTGACCAGAGTCTCCACTGCACTATAGAAAAGCAGCAGGCTGTCCTCCACTAGTCCTTAAGCAGACCTAGGAATGACCACAGACCCTTTCCCATGTCCTCCTCCTCTGCCTAAAGATAAGCAGGTGGTGACTGAGTGACTGCCTAGAGTGTCTTATGCCATTTACAGGGAGATTCATCTGGTGCCAATTCTTGGCAACATAGTTTTTACTCATTTTCCTCTTTAAACTGTTAGTTTGCATTGGGATATATCTTTGGGAGCGGGTGGCACTGTGGTCTAAACCACCGAGCCTCTTGGGCTTGCTGATTGGAAAGTCGGCAGTTCGAATCCGCACAGCGGGGTGAGCTCCCGTTGCTCAGTCCCAGTTTCTGCCAACTTAGCAGTTTGAAAACACACCAGTGCAAATCAATAAATAGGTACCGCTGTGGCGGGAAGGTCAACATCATTTCTGTGCGCTCTGGTTTGTGGCACAGCCAGAAGCAGTTTAGTCATGCTGGTCACATGATCCGAAAATCTGTCTGTGGACAAACACCGGCTCCCTTGGCCTGAAGCGAGATGAGCGCCACAACCCTGTAGTCGCCTTTGGACGTAACTGTCCAGGGATCCTTTACCTTTACCTATCTTTATTAGAGCATTTGACATGCAACAATTACATAACAATAAATGTGTTTCTCAAGCTGGACTCTGACCGTAATAAATTTCATGTTCATAACAATAAATACTGAGATAAAAGTTTCAGAATATATTAACAAAGTTGTGTCAAATGATGTGTAATAACATGTATTGCTTAAATTGGTGACCATAAGGAAAAGGTATTTTGTATCAATAATAATTACAATTTATAAGAATTTATAGGAAGCAGGAGAGGGAAAAGAATTAAAATATGTACTTCATCCACACTTCAGTGCTGTAAAGTCTGAGTACTGTTGTTCTGCCAAACCTGGGCAGTGTGTGCTGTCCAAATGACAAGACTCCTCTCTTGGCCTCACTGATGCGATCCAAAGGAAAGGAAAGCAAGACATCTGGCACTAGCTTGGCTGCAGGAGCTGCCAGAAGGAAACATACAAGATGCCATTCTACTCTGGATTTGTTTAGGGTATACCGTATTTTTCGCTCTATATTTTTGCACCTGAACATAGGATGCACCTTGTTTTAGAGAGGGAGAAAAAGAGAGAGAGAAATCTCCCCCTCTCTGCTCAGCGCCCCTACAGCAAAGTGGCAGGAGAAACGGAGCCCCTTCCATTTCTCCTCCCACTTTGCTGAAGGGGCGCTGCGCAGCTCTCCCTCTCTGCTGAAGCCGGGAGAGTCTTGCTCTCCCGGCTTCAGCAAAAGGAACCCAAAGCCTTCGGAGTGCAGCGCGACTTCCCGCTGCACTCCAAAGGCTTCAGGCAGCTATCCCTGAAGCCTGGAGAGCGAGAGGGGTCGGTGCGCACTGACCCCTCTCGCTCTCCAGGCTTCAGCGAAAGCAACACGCAGCCACCAGAGCGTGGTGGGAGCACTCCCTCTGCGCTTCGGAGGCTTCGCGTTGCTAGCTCAGTTGGTTGGAACATGGTGCTGATAATGCCAAGGTTGCTATCACTGAAGCCAAGGAACCTGCATTTGCTCCATAGGACGCACACACATTTCCCCTTAATTTTTGGAGGGGGAAAAGTGTGTCCTATAGAGCGAAAAAATTGTACTTTTTGGACATCTCCCAAAGAAGTCCCATAAAGCAGTGGATATGGATTGTTCCTTGAGGTTTACTCCTGAAGTCTTTCTCATAGACAAGTACACCTGCAAGACAGTGGAGGTTTGGTTCAGAGTTTTCCTTCTCCGAGATGGGCTACCTCCCCAGGTGAACGAGCCCCGCCTGTGCCTCTACAGCTCGTGCAGAAACTGCTTTCTTGACTGTTGGACCCACTAATGGTCACATCCAATCAATCTGCCAGAGCCTGTCTTTGCATGCAGGGGAAGTCCCTAGAAGAGCTTCCATTATGAGGACTCTTTTTCAGAACTACCCCAGTTACAAAGGGGTGAGAATATAGCACCATATGTATTTATAGCAACATGGGCTCTGAGAGCTAGTAATCTGGCACCGATTCTCAAATAATTGCAGTTCCAGACTTCTTTTTTGTGTGTCTCAAGGTGAGTGTAGGCTTGTTACAACTGTTCTGTTATGGTTAGTTTTCAAGTGCTGTTTTATCTATGTATCACTGTCTCTTTGTCTTATCTAATTGGATTACTGCATTGTAAGCTGCCTCACAAGTTTTATTGGCAGGTAGCCTAAGAAACATTTCTAATATATACTTGTGATCTGAATAGCTGGGATCCAGCCAAGAACCTGAAAACAGAGTAAGTCAACACAAGTGGTGGAGAAGCAGGGGTCATATGTGGTCCAGTGTCTTTGTACACATGCACAGAAACCTATTTCGGAGAGAGGCCACCTTGTTTGAATTGCACTTTTCAGAACCACCTTCAGAACTGGTGGCACAAATGATAATGACCAAGAATCCATTCTCTACCACCTTGGATTGATAGGTGCGGGATATTATAAATAACAACCACAAAAGCAATCATAATATTTTTTCAACTATTTGTCTTGCAGGCAATATATTTGCCAGAGTTAAAACGGGAGATTATCACTTCTATGGTTTTGGAATAAAGAGAGATTACTTGACAGCTGCGGTTCATTACAACCTTGCTGCTAATCAACAGAATGCTCAAGCCATGTTCAATCTGGCATATATGTATGAATATGGTTTAGGCATTCCTAAGGTAACATAATCTACGTCTGGTGCTGTATCAAACGTTAGCTCTGCAAGTAAACTTTGGTTATTGTGAATATTCTAGTTAAAGAACCAAGGTGGGTGGGACACAGAATTTTCATTTGGGCAGGGTTCTTGACCTGTCCAAAAATGTGGTCAGTTGATCAAGTATTGACTAAATATTGACCAACACATCAGTATATTAGGAACAATGAAGACACTGAATATGTTCTTCTACTGCGACAGCAGGATAACCAGCACAGCTCAGAAAAGCTAAAGAATTGAGAAGTCAGTAGATTATGAGGATTTCCACCATTATTAATGGACTATAACACTACAATTGGTGGAATATGTTAGTCTTATTTAACAAGTGGAACTACAAATGACCCAGTGGCTTAGCTCCACATTATTCATGCCATGCACAAGTATAAAGTGGTTCTGCACCCTGAATGCAAAAATATTTTCCCCCAGAAGACAGTGTTTGGTTTTGCTCAGAGATGCTGTTGGAAGGGGTTGCTGACAAACATCTATGCAAAAAGGGGTCACTACCTGCAGTTCTTTGGATCTTGAGATACGCTTTTAAACTACCTTTGAGGAAATAGTGATTCTTTTCCTCGCTAGTTTTCTAGGCTGACTGATGCTTACAATATAGTAAATCACCCCAAGGCTTTATGCTAAAGCATGCAAACTATGCATACAAGCAAGAATTCTGATTCAGTCAATAGAATTTGACAATCTTGATTGGCCCTTACCATATCAATCAAAATGATTTTGAGAGCGCCACAATGACATTGCTACTGGAAGGTGCCTTAACCATGGATATTTCATAAAGCCCTTGCAAATTTTAGAAATGCCTTTCTATCTTTAGGATATACACTTAGCTAGAAGGTGGTATGACCTGGCAGCTGAGACAAGCACAGATGCTTTCATACCAGTGTTCCTAGCATATATAAGACTAGAAGTGATGCACTTGTTCACAGATCTTCAGCTTCTCAAGGTAAGTGTGATTTACACAAACTTAACCTCTTGTAATTTGATTAGGGTCTGCTATTCCAAGATACCCTCTTTGTGAAATTGCACTTCACTCTTATTTGTAGTCATTGTAGTTGTCAAACCTAGAATGCTCTTAGACCAGTTTTTAAGATTCAGGGCACCTAACGTGCTCCCAACATGCAAATGTTGTTGCTAATTGAAATTTCACACTGGAGCGACTTCCTCAGATGCAGAATCCATATGAAACTGAAATCCTCCTGTATAATTCACAGAAGTGTGATTTTAAGTATCAAATCTTGAAAGTGGGGCTAGATGTGCAAATCTAAATGTATTTCTACTAAGCCTAATGGCAATCTTTGCCATTCCTTGAGTGGGACTCTAACTTTTCATACTTTCTTCCCAAACCCTAAACCCCAGCCCTGAAGCCCTAAATCTAATGCTCAAAACCTGAACCCCCAACCCCTAAACCAAACCCCTGAACCCCTAAACCAAATTCCTAAACTAGGGTTAGGATTGGCTTAGGCTTATTGTTAGGTTTAGGATTGGGTAGGGTTAGGTTTAGGGTGAGGGTTGGGGTTACAGTTGGGTTGGGGTAGGGTTAGAGGGTTGGATTAGTGTGTTGGGGTTACAGTTACAGTTAGGTTTAGGGTTTGGTTAGGGGTAAGGGTTAGGGTTAGTGGTTAGGGTTAGGAGTACAGGTTAGATCATTAGGGCTGGGGGTTAGGATTAGGGTTGTGTTTAGGGGTTCAAGTTTGGGGTTTGGGTTAGGGGGTTAGGATTAAGAAGTTTTAGGGTAAGGGTTAGGTTTAAGTTTAGAGGCTGGTTAGGGTGAGGGTTAGGGCTGGTGTTGGGGTAAGTGTGTTAGGGTTTATGGGGTTAGGATCAGCAGTTAGGGTGAGGCTGAGGGTTAGTGGTGTTAGGGGTTATGGTTAGGTAGCAGTTCTTTTAACTTCCACCATTTTGGAGGAGGAGGTGTTACTTGAAGAAACTTTCAGCTGTCATGAGAGGAACTTACTTCTCCCAGAAAAACTGGAGCCTTCCACCTATCTATTGGTGTACAGATTCCCCCCCCGCACCCAAATCTGGAGGAAGAGGACAAAAATGGAAGGCGGTGTATACTGTACGAATGCCAGGGACTCCCTCCCACATAGCAAAATAGTTTGGCATTTAAACAGTCCTCCATGTCCACCCCCATGAACAGAAGCCTTTTCTTCTTTTTTTGTGGATGCACACTTGTTAAGGTTATTCCCGGGTACCAAAACAAACTGGTGGGCAGAATCGTATCTCAGCATTTTTTGCAGTGTATATTGAAACCATGATGTCGTGAAAATGCTCTGTGTTAATAGAACTCTAGAACCTGACTATGAATGGCATAGGGTCCTTTATTTGGTAAGGCGTGTATGCCTATTTTATTCTTAAACTGTCCTTCACTTGAAGAAAGGACGCAGTCTAAAATTAAGATCATTCGGTGAATGCCATTGTAGCTCAACTCTTTTCTCTGCTCTTTGGGGTAACAACCCAAATCCTGAGCCACATGGGGATTTGTCCATGTTGTAGGTCAGGCATAGGCAAACTCGGCCCTCCAGATGTTTTGAGACTTCAATTCCCATCATCACTGACCACGGATCCTGTTACGTAGGGATGATGGGAGTTGTAGTCCCAAAACATCTGGAGGGCCGGGCTTGCCTATGCCTGTTGTAGGTCCTTCTGTCAAAGTCACCCTTATGGAGCTGAGCAAAGCTGATGAGGGGAGGACCTGCAGCATAGGATCAGGATGTTATAGTTACATTATAGTTATAGCACCAGGAATGAAGCATACATGCCATGAACCTGAGACCAAGTAGTAACCCGGGAGGAAAGTGGATAATACAGAAAGGTGTTGCTCATACCTATTGTGCAAGTCGTATTTGCAAAGCAAAGCTTTTCACCTTGAAAATACTTTCTTCTTCTTCTCTTCTATAGCAAACGGGAAACTGGAAACTGCCGGACTTGGACCACATGCTAAAACTACATTGGGATCTGATTGTGATGATAGTCATTGTTTTGTTGCTTATACTGTTGATAAGCAGTAGGCAAAATTAAACAGGAGGGGTATGAAAGTTCTATGAAAGTCCTGCTCATTTTTTTCTTATGGTTTTAACATAGTTTTCAGCACAAATATTACTTTAGTCTCTATTCAGCATTAAAAAGCAACAAGTCAAAACCGAATAAAATACATTAGTAGTACTCCCTCCCCATACCACCATTCGGTTTGAAGTGTAAACAAAACACTTTTAACTGAAACCAAAAGCCACCTGACTCATAACCTTGCAAGCTGTGCCTTAAAAAACATGTATAAATAGCATATTTGTACCAATCTTGCCTGGAAATAGTATTTTCTAATGTCACTCAGCGCTCATCCAGATTTCCTTTCATGCCTCGTTTCTAGGCACAGGTCTGGGCTTTAAAGCTCAGTGTTGTTTTTCCCTCAAATGCTTTCCCCAGGAAAATCTGCATTTTACCACTGAATCAGAGCATATGGCAACTGGGTTTTCTACAATTTACCATTTGCTCCGATTCAGTGGTAACATGCGGGTTTTCCAGGGAAAGTGCCAGGTGGAAAAAACCTCAAACCCACTTGGACACAGATCTTTAAAGCATGGACCTGGAGCTGCAGAACGTGGCGCAAAAAGAAGTCTGGATGAGCTCAAGTATATTTAGCTTATTTTCTTCCGGTCATCAAATATTTGTCTTATTTTCCTGGGCTGTTTCTTTGAGGTTGTTTCTCTGCATGAACCCAACCTTTGAAAGCTTCAGTTAAGGTGGAGGTCCCCTCAGCTTCTTAAGTTAAATTTCTTATGGCCATAGTGTACTGAAATCATTTCCTCTTGAAGGCAGCCTGTCATTACACTCCTCTGCAAGCTTCGAAAGAAACTTGCAAAACTTACAGTGGAATCCTATGCATGTCTGTTGAGAAGTTTATTCTCGTTGAGTTCCGTGGAGCTTATTCCCAGGAAAGTGTAAGCCTGCAGCTTTAAAGATGGGTGAAGGTGTGGAATTCAAGTTAATGAGACTGTACTGTTGAGATGGCTATTGGTTAATATTGGTGAAGCCTGCCTTCTGCAGAGATCAGCTGTGTCATCCAGTTCCCCGTGGGAAACTTGGGTCACACAGCCCATCAAGCTGTTTCTACATGCCCCATACCTGACATGGGGTGGTGGTTGGGGGGAAATTGCTTCATGGGCCAAACTGGGTCTCAAGGTGAGCCAAATTGCCAAGGGTTCCCCATCCCTGTTGTAAATAGCATTTATCACCTTTCAGCATTTATGGCTGGGTAGAACGTATCTTTAAGATTATTACTCAGGATTCAGAAGCGCTGAGTTCAAATCTAACCTCAACTTCACTCATCCAGACTTCCTTTTGCGCTGCATTTCTAGGCATAGGTCTGGGCTTTAATGTTCCGTGTTAGAGCTTCTTTAGTAGTATTAGTGAGGGTGGGTGGTTTGGTTAAAGTAATGCGTGTTAAATAAGGGATGTGCAGTCTTCATCTTGCTTTCTCCGTGCATAGGTGAAGAAACCTGGTATTAACTGTAATAAATGTGTGGGAGCAACTTATGTTGGCATGACTTCTTTCTGAGCAAGCTTGCAAAAGGCCACACAGTCTCCCATACATGTGCTCTTGGGATTTCCTGGGTCCTCTTCCAGAGTACTGTTTCATACAATGTGGAGGTGCCACTAGCACTGGGCTTGTGTGTGAAACTGAGAATTGAATTAATAATTTGATTCTAAGCAAATGCCAATATGTCCTCCATGACTAGCAGAGACAAAATTATGTAAATTCGTTCAGTGTGAATATATGGGTCAAAATCCTATGTTTCTTGCCCCAGAATTTTAATTTTAGTCTGTGATATACTGTACACAGTTCTCAGATTACTTTAAATGGCTTTAAGAACTGAGGCTGGGATTAATTGTGCCTTTGCTTGACTTATTTGCTAAGGTGACAAAATGCTAATTTCTTTCTCTACACGAACTATTGTTTATCAGTACCCATAAGCAAAGTTGGAAGAGGGCAGTGTTAGTGTAGCAGACTGGTCTGAATCGAGACCAATAACATGGTTCAAATCTGAGTTAGCACAGTGGGTAAATTTGGGCCAGTCAGTTGAACAAAAGGACAGAGGAAGAAAGCAAATGTTATTCTGAGCTCTGTGGAAGCAGGATAGGATAATTTTTATGCATTTAACTGATCAAGCTTAATGTTTTATCACATTTCCAGTCTCTTAATAGAGGTCAATGTCTTCCCTAGGTAAATGCCCATGATTTACATACAGCTACATTTCTTTCTTGCTCAGCTTTTCCCATGATTTCCAGCTCACAGACTGCTCAATGGACTGGAAGCATATCCAAGAAGTAGGGAGAAACATAGCTCTGCGTGAATCACAGAATAGAGAAGGAAAGGGGTAGCAAGACCGATCAAGGAGTCAAGTGGTGATTTGAAGGCTGACAGCTTTGAAAGTTGAAATAAAGCCCTACTTAGTATCTATCTAGATAGTGACCAGACCCACATTTGCTCGGCTTCAGCAAAGTGGACGTCTCATATGGATTTAGACTAGGGGTGCCTATACTTGGTGGTTGTTTTTTGGACCAAGGGCTACTGTTCCCTTCCACTCAATCTAATGAGTGAAGAGGGGGCAAGCTGCAGCCTCAGCAGGTGCTGAGCACTGCCAAACTTAATGGGGCCTTGGGGGTCCAAAAAAAGTTGCTGGGGGCCTGATCCTTAACCACCCCCTGCTTTAGACCTTACCCTAGTCCTAATATATATGACCTTTTCTGTTACATTCTCTCATGTTTTGTCAGTTGAATTCTATACAGAAACATGAAATACCATGATTTTATTTGGCATTATACAATAAAAATCCATACACCTATGCTGTTTCTATTTACATACATAAATAATGTCAGTGGCACGTCAGTTTTAAAAAGCACATGGCAGTGTGAATATCCACAGTGGAAAAGTCCACTAACACCACCACATCTCAAAGCTTTTTCCCTCCTGGAATTAGCTCATTAATTTTTCTCAGATCACCAAATGACGCCGTTGCAGAACCTCTCTGTGCTGGTCTTGCCTGAAAAGAAGACAGAAGGAATCATGTTATGTATGAAGAGCATGGAATTTAATAAAATTAAATAAAAGCTGGTAAAGGAATTCCACTGAAAAAGCTTAACACAATATATGTAAATATATGCTTATTTAGACACTCTAGTTGTAATCAAAGGGATGCACGTTACCTGGGTTTCATGGAATTTCCAACCTATCATGTAATATATCTGAAATGTTGCAGGTACGGTCCCATCATCATTTCCATACATTTCTATGGAAGAAACATGTATTATACATAATGCCAGAGAAATACTGCAGAATAGGACACAGACCTAATTGCCTAAGCAGGTAGTCATAATTTTATTTGCATAATATATATTTTTATATTATTTTTAGATACTGAGGAGCTACTTAAGTCATTGGATGCGCAACTCAGGCATGAAATGAGCCACTTGACTAAGATGTGCAGTGCTAGTCAGGAATCCAGGCAGCCAACTATCCACCCACTTTCTGTACCAGAAGCCTTTCTGGCCAGCTTCTGCCCTTTAAATTCTTTAAGGACTAGGGAAAAGAACAGTCATCCAACGGTTATGCTAGTGCGCGGCTTTTCTTTTGCTATGGTGATTGCATGAACCTCCACTTCTGCTGGTCCTTTTGGCAGAAGAGAGCAAAGAATGACAACTTTCATATCATGGTTCTTTGCCCAGCTAAATGAAGCAGCTGTGAGCTCCCACTCTTTCTCGGCATTAAGGGAACCAAAATATGTTCCAGCATTGGAAAGCTGTGTGCATTCTGGTGGGGAGGAGGAAGATGTGAGAAAACAGAAAAGGATGGGCAACCAGCCTTGAAAACACTTGTTTGCAGGGAAGGCTGGTGAAACGATATGGCACAAACCTATTCAGAGACAGCTATGGCTCAACTTTTCACCATATAGTAAAATTTAATCTATTTAAGCCAATACAGGTCTATCAAAGGTACCCATCCCATCAAGTTAAGACATTCCAGTTCAAACACCAAACTCACCTCTGTACACAGCTGCCGCCGCCAACATGGTTGCCCTGTGTAGCATAGGTTTTCTGCTCCAAGAGCAATTGCTTTCTCCCATACCTAAAAATAGTTTTCAGGCTTTAAAAGAAGATACAGCACACACGATGAGTTTCACACTCTGCATTTCAGATCAATAATATGACAATATGGGACGAGATATGCAATTCAAAAATCCTATCTGCCAACTGATCATATACATATTTACTTAGAGGTGTTCAAAGAAACTTCTACTCAGAGAAGTGTGCATAGGACTGCAGTCATGGTAACAAATCCTAGAGACACCTTACAAAGCAGTATATAGTAATGCAGACTATTACAGATAGGTGGTTTAACCACTTTAGATGGAAACATCTTCTAAACAGCAGGAGGAAAACTTTCCAGAAGTATTGTTTTCTAAAACACAATATTATGTTTACTCAGAAGCAAGCACCATCAAATACAATAGGATTTACTTCCAGGTAAGTGTGTGTAGGACTGTAGCTCCATTTTTTTTGGTAAAATTTAGTCAAGGATGATTTAAAACAAGTATTTTGCCCTTTGGCAGCAATATCTACCTGCCCCAGTTGTACAAGTGGTTCCTTTATTTATTTTTTGCACAAACCTATTCAGCTTGATCTAAAATTAGACTGGAGATTCACAACTGATCAGAGGTGGCATGCTACCTACTCAAGATGCACACTACTAGTAACATACATTAGTGCTCCCCCTTACCTTCAAAGGCTAGCAGACAATGTTTTCTTGTTCAAACATCAGCCTCAATTGTAGAAAACAAAACAAAACAAAAAACAACAACCCTACTCTGTTTAACCAATCTGTAGGACTGGGATAGGGATCCTGGGCTCCCATCATCAGCTATCATCAGCGCCAGCCAGCATGGCCAATGGTCAGTGATGATGGAAGCTGTAGCTCAACAACATCTGGGGGACCACACAGGATCCCTGTGCCACCCGTAGAATATACGTACAGGGTACATAGGTGTCATGGATTAGCCACCTGGAATGCCCCTCTACAAAGCCTAGGGCATTTAACCATGATACACAGAATAGTATGCTATGCTGCTAATTTGCTAATGAGAAAAAGTAGACTTGCCTTGCAGATCATCCATAATCTCAAACATCCCTGGATAATTAACTTGGATTTCATCAGTATCCTAAAAATAGGAAGGTTTAGGTTTTTAAACATATTCAAAATAATGCACTTCAAAAAGGCCCAATAGTGGGACACAAGCAAGACTAAACACAGCTCTTGTATAAGTTAAACTTGATTCCATACACAATAGAAGAGGAGGAGTTTGGTAAGATAAAGCAAGTTACACCAAGCCAGCAACAGGAAAGCTTTGTGCCACTTACAGCAAATAGAGAAATGAGAAAACGGAGTAGGTGATAATTAGAAACCTAATTAGTAAGATGACCAAGAGGCAGAGCCTCTGAAGGAAAAAGGAAGAGAACAGGGCCAGCCAACAGAATGGGAAGCTTCTTAAGAAAGACTGGCCAAGAAGAATTGAGGTATGAATATGGAGAAACAAAAGCACACAACTTTATTCAGGTATTTTCAATAAGCAACTGTTTTCAGGGCTTCTTTTCTTGTAACTGATAATTACCACAGTCAATGTGTTGAAGCCAGCTCCTCCCAGTAGATGTCCTAAGTCACTGACAGCAGTAAATGGAGATACGTGTGGGGAAAATCCACCTTCCCTTTCCAGTTCGGCCAGCTGTAAAGAGCAACGAAGCTCATAGAGCGTGTCTCCCCCAAACATGGCACCAATAAATACTCCATCTGGTTTAAGGATTCGATGTATCTGAAACAAGTCACTGCAATTAAGTAATGCATGAACAAAAGTTGTTTTGTGGTGATATGTATAGTTCAAACTCCGCTCCCAAAACAAGCCAAACCAACTATGGTTTATTAAAGCTTGTTAGGGAGAAACAAACCACAATCCCTGGTTTGGACAGCACAGCCAGGTTTTCACTGTGGCTTCCTTGTTTGCTTCCCCCACTTGCGTCAGGTGAGGAGGGAAGCATGAGTGATCAGGTAGCATGCACAAGAACACTTCCCATTGCAGTAAACCACAATATACCACCCCACCCCCAGCCATACCATTCGCTCCCCTGTGTTCCTCCTCCCAAGTCAGCATTCTTTGCTCACTAGGAGTGCTCAGTCCTCATTGGTCTATTTTCAGGGTCCCTGATCATCCTCATCCCAGTATTTTTATACTACTCTGTGCATGCCAATACCTCCTACTTTTACAAGGTACATAATTAATGGCACAAGGATAAATGATTTAGAATATAGGTTGACTGGAGAACATAAACAAAGCATCTGATTAAGATATATATTCACATTTCCAGTACCTGAATGTTTTAACAGTGGGTTTTTTTTGGAGGGGTAACAATTAAAAAGACACCCCCTCAATATGTGTGTGTGTTTGTGTAGAGAGGGGGGGGGAGAGATAGTTCCCAGTTTCCAACTGGAAAATGTAAAGACATGGCCAGCACAATATTGGAAAAACTCTATGATTAAATATTACTCTCACCAGTAGTTATACTCAGCCAAATTCCTATCTATCAACTTTACAGGAACCGTAATACTTGTACTTACCTCGTGCAATGTTTTGGGAAGATCATTTACCCAATGCAAGCTAAAAAAACAATTAAATGAAAAATTGATTAATAAAAGGTATAGAGCTCTCTCAGCAATGCAAGTTTCAAGCAGCACAGGTTGTGGATTACTGGCACAAAGGTAACTGTATTGGATATAAAATATGACAGAGTAAGAAAAGGCTAAGACAAGAGCTATGAGCCACACTTGCTGTGCAATCCTATGCATAGTTACTCAGAAATAGGTCCCAGTGAGTTCAGTGGGGCTTACTTCTTGGTAAGCATGCATAGGACTGCAGCCTTGGAATCTTATTTTCTACACGACTTCAAATATCCAGTTCAGTTGTTTAGAGCGTGGTGCTGATAATGCCAAGGTTGCAGGTTTAATCCCTGTATGGGACAGCTATATAGTCCAATATTGCAGGGGGTTGGACTAGATGATCCTCAGGGTCCATTCCAACTCTACAGGTCTAGGATTGAAACTGTCTGAGGTTTTCAAATACACTGGGAATCTTGCCACGTTAAAGCAGGCTGCTGTTGTATTTGCTGTTAAACAATCCAGATGCATCCAAATGCAGCCATGCATATGTGCAACACATAACTATGGCTTAGTACAGCCTTCCTCAACCTGGTGCCCTATAGACCTTTTGGACTACAACACTACTCATCCCTGACTGTTGGTCATGCTGTTGGGAGTTGAAGTCCAACATCTGGAGGGAACCAAGTTAAGCCATGGATTCTTTTGTTCCACACACCACCACCCACCACCTCATTTCGTGTGTTTGGATGATCAGCAGTATTAAACTCAGCTTGTCATTCTGCTTGAGCTATGACAGTGTAAGCAAGCCAGCTTCATAAGCCATGGTTTGATGTTGGCTTGCTTTTGAAACTAGTTGTAGTTAGTGGTAACAACCACTCCCAGTTTGGATGAAATAATTTCTGAAACCAGCCAGAAAGCCTTAATGGTAAAAGCACCACATACTGGTTTTGGAGACCAACTTTGTACTACCATACATATCTACTTAGAAGTAGGCCCCATTGAGTTCAATAGGACTTATTTCCAGGTGAGTGTGTAATGGCTTGGTATCCAACAGAAGTGTTAGCTTCCACGTGTTTTTAAGATACAGAGGCCAGGATCCAAAGGAACATATGCAGTGTTCTATTTGTGCTTTAGAGCTTTTCAGCCCCCTTTCCCTTCACGTAACAATAATTTGTAGATCTTGGTAGCTCAGAAGCCCCAAAGCAGCAACTGTTATAGTGCTAGGGACTGAATTCTGAAGAAAGTTAGCTCTTCCTCAACCTAACCCCATGCATGGAAATGCTTTAATTCACACCCACAAGCCTTTTCAGAGCCAAGCCGCAATCACTAGAAACTATTTTGTTTACCTTTAGTTCACTTATTAATTACCTCAGTCCACTGACAACAAGATCAAATGTATTCTCCTTGAAAGGAAGGAATTCTTCATCAGCTATAACACTGACTCTGGGTATTTCGGATTCTATTGCGTTTTTCTAAATTAGATTAGAATAGAAATGGCTTAGGACTGCAGTTAAAGTGCTTTACTTTTCAATATCATGGATTAAACAGCTAGCAAGTACAAGACAGCTACCTACCAAAGCGTTTTCTGCAATATCTGCTTGAAAAAGCTGTTCAATGACATCCTGAAACAAAAATGATCATAAATTGTCTCCAACCGTTTACCCGATTTTATCTAGGGGCGAGTAAGATGAGAGAGTTAGTTTGGGTGAAGACAGACAAAAAGAAGAATATCCTGGTCCGTATCTAAAAGCTTTATTCTGCAGGGAGACAATATTGTGTAATGTACACCATAAACTGCAATCGTATCCACGTGGGTGTAAATCCTATCAGAGGCCAATGTGATTTACATCCAAGTTATCAATCACAGGGTTAAGCTATTAATATGGCATTGTCTGTGACAGCACTCAGAATTTTGCTGACAACAGACTCAAAACAGATTTGACATTGGCAAGTCTGGATCCAACCCACTGTGGCTAGATCTATTTTTATTATGCATAAGAGAAAAGCCCAAGGTAGATCTACTATTCAGTTCTCTCTGTGTAATTCAAATCTAAGCCAAAGATCCAGAGGAAATCATACCTTATTTAAATGCTGAGCTATGTAGCTTCGTCCACAGCCAAGATCCAATGCAAGGGGGAAAGTCCTTTAGGAAAAATAAATGCAAATTATTTGCAAAGATGCAGCTCAGTAAGACTCCTAATATATAATGCTTTGGTGCAATTCTTACTCTCTAAGTTAGACACAGGCTGCAATGTTGTGTACACTTACTTGAGAGTAAGTCCCTCTGAACTAAGTGGCACTTAGAATATCTGGCTTGATGTATAGGCCTGATCTGATCAAGTCTCTTCCTCTGAAGTCTCATTCCTCTGAAGGGCTGTGCCCTTTCATTTTACCTGAAGTACAATTCTTTGCATGTTTACTCATAAATTTACTCATAAGTTAGCCCCTTCGTGTTCAATGCCGTTAACGTAACAGCTTCAGCCAGGAGAGCAAATGCCTTAATAGTAATTGCAAAGGCTTTCTTTATTATACCCATGAGTTCATGTCTTCAAAGATGTCACCTCAAAATTTTGTAAGTTAAAACATGCAAAATGTATGCAACCTCCACTTGCAATTGGTTGATAGGAAGGTTTCTCTGACAAGTTTCATTATGATGTCAGATCTGTGGAAAGAATACTGCAACCTTATGTACCTCACTTAAAGTTTCACTAAAAACCACTATTTCTAAACGTGATTACATTTAGGCACATGTTCAATTTTTGCTATTATGTCTGCTGCTATTTCTCATTAATCATATTTTACAAGGTGTTGCTTAGTTACACAAGTTGCTGTTACAGCAGCACACAACACTGTACTCCCAAAGTCATTTTATTTTATTTCATATACAAATGTATAAGCGCAATGGACATTTGGTTCATTCAGCTTATGCACAAATCTAGATTCAGTGTCATTTATGGCTGCCAATTTTGGTCTCTTGTTCTTAACTATACCTTTAAACAGGCATGTGAATAACTATCAGTCTTCCTTCTGTTACCTCAAAATATCTCAATTTACATTTTCTTCTTTATCACTGACCCACAGCCAGGTAATGTATGCTCTCAAATCTTGGTTACTAGATTGCTCTCTTTTAAGAGATGAATGTTATTAAATTATACCAGTGTAAACGTCTTAAACTTCTCTTATGTGACATGCTGTATTTTCTATGCAATACATTTCTGTTTGTTATCATTATAATTCATATTGGGGAAATATAATTTTTAAAAGTTTTTAAAGCAAAAACAAAGAATGAAACTTTCAAGAAACAAAACAGTACAATATTTGTTTTGATCCAAATCCAACTCCCAATTACACACCTTCCACTGAATGGAAACATTACCGTTTTACTGTCTAATAAAAAAATTAAAAAATTGTCCATTAGGTCCAGTCGTGGCCGACTCTGGGGTTGCGGCGCTCATCTTGCTTTATTGGCCGAGGGAGCCAGCGTACAGCTTCCAGGTCATGTGGCCAGCATGATTAAGCCGCTTCTGGCGAATCAGAGCAGTGCACGGAAACACCGTTTACCTTCCTGCCAGAGCGGTACCTATTTATCTACTTGCACTTTGATGTGCTTTCAAACTGCTAGGTTGGCAGAAGCAGGGACCGGGCAACAGGAGCTCGGACGACCTAAATGAAGCATTTTGTTACACAGGAGCAGGGATCGAGCAACGGGAGTTCACTCCGTCGTGGGGATTTGAACCGCCGACCTTCTGATCGGCAAGTCCTAGGCTCTGTGGTTTAACCCTGCGTCAGACCAACACGGCTTTTATAATTCCCCATACCCAACTTTCTTTAAACTTTACAGTATAGTTGAAATAGCATGGATTTTGTGAAAACAGCTAGACATACAAATTGGATAGGCTAATATCTTACCTAGTTATGTCAAACACACGGTCAGCTATCCTACCACCAACCTGTGAAACAGAAGAAGGAACAGTTGGTTCTCACTATATGGGTTCACCACTTCCAGAGAATAAATTAACCACCACTACAGATTAACTAGTATCACTACCAATTTTGATCTTAGGAAAAACTTAACTTTTTCCACATTTAACTGAAAAGTGATGCTCAATCAGTGGCTTAATTCAGACAGAATGTCAAACCATTATTTGGTGATCATGAAAGCTCCTGCAGGCTATTACTCTCCCTCCCTTCCTGGAACTGTTGTAAGACATTTGCTGGTGCAGAAAAGCAAATTTTTCCCCCTGCCTCCCCAAATCAAGGCACAATGTACAGTAAGGCTGGTTAAGTTATGGATTGCAACCAGCTAACCTTTACTCAACAGAGCCATTGAAACGACTGGAGCAGTTACTCATGGTCATTAATTTCAAAAGATCACCTCTGTGTAAAACTCAGTTGACTACAACCCTATTTTCGTACCAGACACAGAACTCACTTTGACCTGATACAGTGGTGCCCCGCAAGACAAAAAACTCGCTAGACGAAAGAGTTTTCCGTTTTTTGAGTCGTTCCGCGAGACGAATTTCCCTATGGGCTTGCTTCGCAAGACGAAACATCTTGTGAGTTCTTGCGAGTTTGTTTCCTTTTTCTTAAAGCCGCTAAGCCGTTAATAGCCGCTAATAGCCGTGCTTCGCAAGACTAAAAAACTGCAAGACGAAGAGACTCGCGGAACAGATTAATTTCATCTTGCGAGGCACCATTGTAGTCCGAAACATATTTGTAAAGTTTGCAGGGTTTGCACTAGCCATAGTCTCAATGTCAAAGGCACAGAGGGAAGAGTGCAGGATCCTGCCAAGGTGTGCCCAACAGCCAAACCATGGTTCACGCTAGGTGTTGTCTGAATCCAGGCAGCAAAAAAGAGAACAGGAACGACAAAGTAAATCTAGGACTATATATTTTTATACTGACGTTTTCCCATTTGCTAGCGATCAGCCACATGGACTTGGACTCCTATTGCTGGAAGGCTGGCAGTGTGGTTAGCAGCAGATAAATAAGGCATTATTTATTATTATCATTTTCCTGGAGGCAGGATTATTTATTTACTTGGTTTGAAGAGTTATGCCCCGCCCCTCCAACCACCTTTGGTGGGTCGAATGATCCGCAGCTACTCTATCCGAATGACATTGAGACCTAGTCAACTTTCGTGGATCCCAGTGCGCAAAACCGGACGCTGAAGCTGCTGGCCCGAACACTGTACACGAAAAGGGTCCCTTCTACGTTCTCGGCATTGGGTGGCGGGGGCCGAGGGGGCCGCATCCAGGAACCCGGCCCGGGGGCTCTCCGCCCTCGCCTCCCCAGCGGCGCTCACCTCTTCCCTCAGGTACTCGCAGCGCTGCATCTCCGGCCGCGCCGCCGCCCACTCCTTCTGCTTCCTCTTCAGCTGCCGGTCGAAGGGGCTGAGGGCGCCGGGGCCCGCGGCGGAGCGGCGCCCCGAACTGCCGCCCAGGAGGAAGAGGAGGCGGCGGCGGTGCGGCCCCCTCAGCAGCGCCCACGCGCCCATCGCCGAGAAAGCGATGCGCATGCGCTCCTGCCTCGAACCCGCGCGCCACACTCTCCACGGATTGCTTCTGTTTCAGTTTATATTCGCATTCGCTGGGAAGCTTAACTGTCGTCCCGCTCAGCTGACCGCGCCTTCCAATTGGAAGTCGCCGGAGGCCGGCCTTCCCAGGAAGCGCTCGCTGCGCATGCGCAGTGGCGCGCAGTCTTTCGGAAGTGACGAGAGGTTGCGTGCTTTCCCCCCCCCTCCTCCCGCCGAGACCGGAAGTTCCTCGCGCCTGAGTATCCTGAGGAGAAGCTGCGGTGAGTATGGGGAGCACGCGGGTGTCGTGGGCCCCGTGGAGCGGTTGCGCCTCTTATGAGGGAGGCAGCGGCGCCTTGTTCGTAAATGTTCGTAGGAGGCGCTTTTCTCGGCTTTATTTCATTGCTGCTGTGCTTTCTCCCTGTGCGTATACCACGCTTTTCTGCTCCGTGTTAGCTAGCCCTCAGGAGAGGGTTTATTATTGTTGTATTATTATTATTATTATTATTATTATAAAATTTGTATACCGCCCTTCATAGGATCGTAGAGTTCGAAAGGGGACCCCGAGGGTTATCTAGCCCAGCCCCTCGCAATGCAGGAATCTCACTAGATCATACGTGGCAAATGCTTAAAAACATCCAGAAAAGCAGAGTTCACCACTTTCCGAGGAAGCCTGTTTTACTGTCAGACAGAAATCTTAATGTCAGAAGGTTCTTCCTGATGTTGAGTCGGAATCTCCTTTCTTGCAACTTGAAGCCATTGGTTTCTGCACTTTTCAGTCGGGGAAATACAGTGGTACCTTGGTTTATGAACTTCATCCGTTCTGGAAGTCTGTTCTTAAACTGAAACTGTTCTTAAACCGAGGCGCGCTTTCCCAAATGAGGCCTCCTGCCACCGGTGCTCTTCCACCGTTCAGATTCTGTTCTTAGACCGAGGCAAAGTTCTCAAACCAAGACAATATTTCCGGTTTTATGAAGTTTGTAAACCAAATCGTTCTTAAACTGGACTGTTCTTAAACTGAGGTACCACTGTATTTCATTTCAAAGCATACATGTATGTTTTGTACTCTGTTGTACCCAGTGTGCAGTCACTACAACTGCAGCTAAAATTGTCTGAGCAGTTTTTAAGTAAAGATCATAAGGTATAAAATAGAATATAAAACATAACATTTAAATGAAATCAAGAGCAAAAGAAATCCAGTGGCAGAATATGGAAACTCTGCAAATGATCTAAAACATACTTTTTTAAATAAAAAGCAAGAAAGATGGAAGCTTTTCAGAAATAAAAAAGGTAATCATCTGGTGCTGGAAAGATTTCAGTGTTGGCACCAGACAAGCCATTCTGGCAAGAGCATTCTGCTCCTGGGATGCCACCACTGTAAAGATCCTCCCTCTGGTAGCCATCTGTCCAGCCTTATTTGCTAGGGGCTCCTAGACTAAAGTATCTGAAGAAGATCTTAGGGTCTTTTTCCTCAAGTCTGACCTGGATTTACATGTTGTGTTGATATGCCCATGGCACCTGCTTGTCCTGTTTATCTTGAGATGTTAATGGGATCCCTGGAACTGTGAAGTTATCCACTGCTACTATCTGCCTTCTAAATCCTTGCATGCTATGGTTGATTAATATAGTCAGAGAGGAATGTCTCGTGAATGGAGCAGATTATAATGAGTTCTCCTTTCAAAGAATGGCAATATGCCAGCTGCCCTGGAAAAAGCTGTTGTAAGAAACCCTCCTTAGTCACTGCTATTCAGTATAATTGTATGTATCAAACATTTCTAGGCAGAGTTCATGTATGTGCTGTTTTCTCATATCCAGTAATTCCTGGATGATCCTGATTATCTTGATTCTTCCCAGTTTGGCTTCTCACCTGGTTTTGGGATTGATTTTCCTCATTGATAACCTGTGTTGGGAACTGGGGTGGGGTGCATTTCTGTTGGTTCTGCTGAACCTCACAGTGCCTTGCCTATACAGTGGTGCCTCGCAAGACGAAATTAAATCGTTCCGCGAGTTTTTTCGTCTAGCAAATTTTTCGTCTTGCGAAGCATGGTGTCGGAAAAGTTTTGGAAAAGCTTCAAAAATCGCCAAAAACCTCAAAAAAGGCTACCACACCGCGTTCTATGAGTTGCTCCTCGAAGTCAAGTCGCAACTCTATTAACGGTGTTAAGAAAAAGGAAACAAACTTGCAAAAAACACAAGACGTTTTCGTCTTGCGAAGCAAGCCCATAGGGAAATTCGTCTTGCGAAGCAGCTCAAAAACCGCAAAACCCTTTCGTCTAGCGAGTTTTTTGTCTTGCGAGGCATTCGTCTTGCGGGGCACCACTGTACTTCTTGACATTCTGAGAAAACATATTTTGCACTGGTTCCAGTTGAACCTGGAGGGCAAATATCAGAAGATAGTGTCCAGGAATGACTGTTATGCTCCGTCATTGGCTTGTTTCCTATGTTGTTTCACCTCTCCATGAAACCTGTGGGTAAGATACTCGAAATCTCCAGAAAAGAGTATCAACAGTATGCTGATAATATTGCTCTCAGCTGCCTTTTGCATCAGATTCCAGGAAGGCAGTGGAAGTCCTGAACTGGTGCCTGAAAACAGTGATGAACAGGTTGTGTACAAACAAACTGTCACTAGATCCAGACAGGGCAGAAGTACTTTGAGCCACTAAAAAAAGCTGATGAGGTTAGAGGTACATACCTCCTGTTTTGGATGGGATTCCACCAGCTATAGCTGGTGCTCCAGTTGCACCTTTTTCTGGGGAAGATAGAGCAGGCCACTAGATTCACAAAAGCCGCGATCCTATCCAGATCAGAGTACATTTAATGGAACTTGAAAAGTGAGGAAGAAGGTTGCATAGGTCTCACTGTTTGTCTAGATTGTGCCATATGCTTCTTTTGGTGTATAACTTTCTTCCTTTGCTTAGGGGTAGCCAACACCATGTCATGCAGATGCTGTTGGACTCCCATGAACTGCAACCAGCATGACCACTAGCTGGTAATGATGGGAGTTGGAGTTCAACAACGTCTGAAAGGCACTGTTTGCTACTCCTACTTTACTAATCTGTAAGTCTTGTGAAGCTACTGTAATGCTTGGTGCTGTCTTGCTCCTTAATAAAAACTGACAGTAATTTCAGAGTGATGCATTGTGATAGAACTGCTTTATGGATGTAACCTTTCTTTCTTTCTTTTTTTAGTAGTTCAAGTTTGGCTTTTTTAAAAGTGTGAAAATGGAGTCTAAAAAGGAGCTCATTAGTGACCAGCGGTTTTCCCGCATTACAAAAGACCCAAGATTTTGGGAAATGCCAGAAAAAGATCGCAAAATCAAAATTGATAAAAGATTTCAGGCCATGTTTCATGATAAAAAATTCAAGTTGAAGTACACTGTGGATAAGCGAGGGCGGCCTGTTCAACACAGCTCTACAGAGGACCTGAGACGCTTTTATGACCTTTCCGATTCAGATTCGGATCTTTCAGAGTCTGACCAAAAATTAACTAAGAAGAAATCGCAGGGAGAGAAGGCCAAGACTAAAGAAAAGAGAGTATCTGAGAAGTCTCCTGTTGAGAGTAACTCTGGGAAAGAAAGCAAAGGGACAGATAAAAGTTCCTCATTGTCAAAACTGGGTATTTTAAAAAATGAAGGCCAGAAAAGCAAATCGTTGTCCAAAAAGACTGTAAAAGGCACACAAGTGATTGAATTGCAACAAGTAAAGGAACTTGCATCAAAGAAGCAGAACAAGCAAGGCAGAAAGTTTCCTGAGAATCTGAAGACTGTAAAAGAAAAAGCAGTGAAGAATAGCAGCACAGACAGTTATGTAAACCATAAGAGAAATGAATTAGGTTGGTTGAATGTAATTAATTGAAATTTGTCACCTGTCTCTCAATCTTACTCAGTTTTTCTTGGATGTAATATTTTATTAGCCAGTTGGGATAATCCTACCTCAGCTTATCAAACTGAGATATGCATGAGTCTTTTGCTTATGCACACAAGCCCCTTTGATTCACCCTTTGTGGAGTGCAGCAGTCAAACCAGGAAGTAGCTAATGAACCATAGTTTTCCATTTCATTTGAACTGGGAAGTTATGGTCCTCAGCTTTGAAACAAGCCATTGTCCTAAACCATGGTTTGAAATGGACTTTAAGACCCTGGCTTGTGTTGAAACTGGTACCTGCAGTTTCCCAATTTACATAAAATGCCCTGCCATGAAGGGAGGAGCAAAAAAGGCTCGTGTTTCCTGGTTTAATATACTGAGATTTGCTCATCCAAACCCCTATGTGGGTTTCAATGGAACTTCCAAGTAAGTGCCTAGAAGCATAGCCTAAATGAATAATAATTCTCTATGGTTCTGTTTTCTGCATGCAACACTTCTTTTATTGGAGACTGCTTACTTTTGCCAAAACTAGCACAATAATGGCTTTTGTGGTGTCGCAGAAGATCAGTAAGTTTTCCAAACATGATTTGGAAAGAAGTGCACTTAGTGGTAAACTCTGTGGAGGTAATATATGTTAAACTTGAGGAGGAAAACTGTCCTAGAGCTGTACTTTAAATTGGTTGGGATGGGGAATCTGTCATCTTCTCGATGTTGCTAGACTACAGCTTGCAGTATTCCTGATGATTGGCCATGCTGGCTGGGACTAATAGGAATTATAGGGCCTCAGATTCTCAACTCCTGAAATAGGTGGCGGAATCTAGTTGGTGATTAGGGCTGTACTATGCACCAAGTGTCAGTGGAACTGGTTGTAGTGCAGTCTTTTGCAAAGAGTTAGAATCTCTCCACCACCAGAGTACCACAGCATCATGGTTAGCCTATCCCTATAAACAGGATCCTATGCCATCATGCTTATACCTCATTTTATGCCATCCAGCAGCCTGCATGTCCCCCAGACTTTTGGCTCCCAGTACAAGGACAAAAGGCTGGCTTTGGGAGCCCTAAAGTGAGTTGCAGAGAGCCCTTCATTATGAGTGGCTGCCGTCCCAGTGGGGAGGTACTATGCCAGGGTTTCTGCTACCCAGCTTCCCCCCCCCCTCATCACCCACAAGAATTTAGGTCAAGGGCTGAGGACAGCATGTCGTGGTTTCTTACCTGTGACTTAGAGCAGTGGCACTTAACCCTTCTTGGGTGACAGACCCCTTTGAAAATCTGATGAAAGCTATGAACCCCCTCCAGGGAAAAATGCACATAAACACACAAGCTTTCTGCTTAGAATTTATTTTATTGTGTTGGGTTTGTGTGTGCGCACACACGTTTGTGTGTACACTCGCCTAGTTTGCAGATCCCCAGCCTAAGCCCATCCATGGACCCCCCAGGAATGTCTCTTTTAAATAGAAACCATGAAAACACAGTGTTATGAAAACTATTTTCGCCAAAGTGAGTAGTTTATTTTCCTCCCTAAATAAATGTGCTATCAAAAATATTTACATTTAAAAAACCAGCTTCTTACTGAATTTGCCCACTTTCATGTGTGATAGAATTATTTTTGCCACTTGACAGGTAGTCTTGGACATTTGGTTTCCCAGATAGTTAGATGCATGCTATTGTAAGCTACAATTTGGTCAATGAACATCTCAATCACCACTGAAAATCTTAGCAATATTCCATTCTCCTTCATACTCTGCATGTCTGAGGTGCCATCTTTTTTTAGAGGGATAATTAGACGTAATTCAGATTTGGAAAATACTATATTGTACATATGTATGTTTAAATGTATTGCTTTTCCTTCATTTAGGAAAGGAAGATAATTCTTTCAGCAAGCACATTAATGAACATTGCTTGCAAAAGGAAACTTGTGAAAATGTGGAGCACTTTGATCTTGATGAATTGGAAGGTAGTGAAAAGACTGAAGAGGAAAGTGAGTCAGAGGATAGCGGGGATCTGGAAGAGGAAAGCACCTTGGGAGAGGAGGGAGAAATGAGAGAAGAAAGTGGTTCAGAAGATGAAGAAGAAACAGGAAATGAAAGTGAGATTGATGAAAGCGACAGTGGGCCAGATTTGGCAAGGGGGAAAGGCAATATAGAAACCAGCTCTGATGATGATGAAGAGGAGGAGGATTTGGCTGAGATATATCCAAAAGAGCCTGAAGTTGAACATGGATGGGGAGAATTGGCTAAAGATGCCCCTCGTGCAGATGCGGTAAGGCTCAAGGAATCTTGAAAGACCTAACTACATAATTATCTTTTAAGTAGCTCTTTCTATAGAGTGTTTTTCGTTTCTTGCCTTCCTTCAAGGCCAGTCCTCATAAAAAGCAAGTCCATAAGTAAGTGATTTATAGGATTGCAGCCTCCCACACTCCCAGCAAGTTTACAGCTCACTTTTTCATTAGGGGTGGAGGGAAGGCCTAACATATATGGAACAAGAGTTTTTATAGTATTTCTATATAACACATTTAAAATTTCAGTGCTTCTAGCAGCAGTTTTTGCAACTGTCAACCAGGTTAAAACTAAAGCAGGAGCCACTCAAAATAGTTACAGAACCTCTGTTGAAATTCTGGTTCTGTATCTTCTGCCCTTAGTTTTGTCTTTGTGGATTTAGCAGTTTATCCTTGCTGTCCTGGGTTCTTATCCTTCCCTGGATTAAGCAAGAATGGTTAACTGTCTGTCTGGCCTGATGTGTATATGTATGTATACGAAGAAGAAACAGCCAGCCAAAGGTATATGATCTTTACTGGAGGAGGAAAGTCAATATATAATTTGTTGATCACATTTTCTGGTTCTTCTCCAAGGCAGAAAGCTCTGTAACCATGCTCATACTCTACTGTGAGTCCTCTTTGTGCACAAATCCAATTTCATAACTGCATTTTTGTTTACTTAGGGTGATATATGCAGTCTGTTGTGTTACCTTAAAGGTCTAGGCAGCTGTTGTGAAATTATTTTCTTACACACAGATCACACGTAGATTGGCAGTTTGCAACATGGACTGGGATCGACTGAAAGCTAAGGACCTACTGGCTTTACTTAATTCATTTACACCTAAAGGTGGTTTTATCTTTTCTGTAAAGGTAAGCACTTGTTTTCAACAGCAGCGTGCAAATAATGCATATTTGGGGAAGTGCGAAGGAATCCACCTATCTTTTTGCAAATAGTTGCAACTGTGAGACTAGCATGGGTTGTCATGGAGAAATTGTAAATTGTGGTGTTTCAGTTGAAATACTTGGTTAGACTTGCGCTGAAGGTGTGGGAAGAGGTGTAAAAACTGTGGCCCTCCGTATGTTACTAGACTACAACTCCTATTATCTCTCACTACTGCCCATGTTGGCTGAGGCTGATGGGACTTTGAATTCCAACCACAGCAGGAGGTCTATAAGTTTGCCACTCCTATATTAGAGTAAGATTACAATTCTGCAGCACAGTTAGGTTCACTGAATGCTCTTTTAACTGGACAGTAAATGCAATCCCTCCCCCTCTGGAATCCATAAGGAATCCTTTAGTATAGAACTCTGTGGAAAATGTATACTGGTGAGGCATGAAAACAGAACACCAAAAGTTAAGACATTTCTGCTGTTAAAGCAGTCTACCATGAACTTCTGTCCATGTCAATTGAGCCTCATGCATAAAGACCTATTCATAGCGCAATGTGAGTAGTGGATTTCATTGTATAAATCATAGTTAAGGCAGAAGGGAAAGATGGGGAAATTTATTATTTAAAATCTAAGCCCAAGCTGTTCTCAAGCCACTTAATATTATGTCACACACCCTTTTTATTGTTTCTAGATCTATCCTTCAGAGTTTGGGAAAGAGAGAATGAAAGAGGAGGAAGTGAATGGTCCAACTGAGCTATTAAGCCTTCCTGAAGATGTCACAGAGAATGACAGGTGTTTAACCCTGACATACAATAATTCCCATATATATAAAATTTTGCTATTGAAATCCAATAAATTGGGAAGGGTTATTGTTTTTGTATTATGTACTGTGTTTTTATATTTTAAACCGCCCTGTGATCCTCAAATGAAGGGCAGTATATACTTTAAATAAATATACTAAATAATAAATAAACCCCTTTGAAATCCTAGGAAGGATTAAAGTTAGTAATCAATATCATAATGATTCTAGATTAACATACTTTTTTTCTATTGGTATCTCATTCCAAAAACTTTGTCTTCACACCAAAGCATTTGGGATGTAGTGGAACTAACATTAGTTTGGTTCACATGTAACAATAAGCAATGGTTGGGTATAAACCATGGTTCACTGTGCATACTGCCCAGTTGCTCCTACTCTGCTACATCTTGCTTACATCTGGGAGAAACAAGCCAAGAGGCTGAGCTTGGTGCTACGTGTGAATCGGCACTCAAAGTTTGTTTTGCTCCTTGGCTTCCACTCATGGTTTGCATAGAGAAACAAACTCAAGATCTGGTTTGCAGGTAACACTAAGCCTCATTGTTTGCTTCTTGTGGAGGCAGGCAAGGCTGACCAGTTGAGCAACTTGAACATTACAGCCGCATGTTGCATTTGTGATGGTGGATGATGAGCAGAATGACCCTGGGGTATCGAAGTGACAGGTATTGACATGATACTGCACAATGAATTTCTACCACTAGATGGAACCTTTCTCCCTCTGGGCGAACACTGCCAGTTTGCTGCTATAGACATGCCATCAGTTCTAAAAGTCTGAAAAGGAAAAAATTGCTAGTTTAATTGTTACCATAATGCAGCTTTACCTTTGTTTAGCATTTTCAACACATTTGGTGCTTCAGAGAACACAAACAGCATGGCCACTTTTGTTCATTCATTGCTTTCTGTTCTCAGACCGTAGGGCCCTTGGAACAAGTGCCATGTAGATAGATATACGGTGATATTATAATAATGCTGATAAGTAATTGGGGAAAGTTAGGGGATGTAAATGCACATGTTTCTTATAGCAGAGATATATCTGGCTTTCTCTATAAACAATGGCCGGTAGAATTGTATGGGGAGACCTAAACTATTGCATGTTCATTTTTCTTTTTCTTTTTTTCAGTTCTTTTAGCCCAGAAGGCTTCAGTCTTGGTTCCTCAGATGTTGCTGGACTTAACAACTTCCATCATTCCCATCCAGCCTAGCCATCAGGGATTAATGAGAGTTGTAGTTCAACAATATCCAGGGATCCAAGGCTGAAGAAGGCTGTATTAGCGCTAAGTTCCTGAATTTAAGATCATACTCACTTCTGCATAGGGTCACTTATGCATTGATTTCTTACCATGGGTAACTATTCATTAGGAGGGATTGGCAAACGGGGGACGGGATTCAAAGTTTTTCACCAATAGTTCACTGTGTTCAGAGTACCTTTGAACTTCTTTGTCTCAAACGAAAGCTCCTGATGCCACAAAGCAAGATGCTTTTGCAAATCAAGGGAGTTTCAAGAGATATAGCATGAGAGCTGCTGTTCAAAGGAAAAAATGGAACAACCATTTATGTGTGAATGCAATCCCTTGGGTACAGCAAAAGTAACTATATCCTAGCACATGACTCTAGAGCAGGCTTCCTCAAACTCTGCCCTCCAGATGTTTTTGGCCTGCAACTCCCATGATCCCTAGCTAGCAGGACCAGTGGTCAGGGATGATGGGAATTGTAGTCTCAAAACATCTGGAGGGCCGAGTTTGTGGAAGCCTGCTTTCGAGTAACTTTGCCCAACCTGGTGCCCTCCAGATATTACTGAATTCTAATTCCCATCATCCCTGACCATTTCCCATGCTGGCTGGGACTGGTGGGAGTCCAACAATATCAGGAGGCACCAGGCTAGTGAAGGCTGCTCTGGAGTATCCATAGTTGTGAAGGAACTCGGATTCTAAAGTACATCAGAACATATTCCTAGGGTCTAAGATACAAAATACCTTGCTAGCTCATTGTGGCACTAGTGTCTGATATTTGGTCATAATCATGAAGAGTTTCATATGTTGTTGTACACTCTTATGCCACACAGCTGTGAGAACTGGATTGCAGTATAATTGCTTCATTGTTCCTTCATTTTTTTAGCCTTACTTGATTTCTCTCTCTCTCTCCTTTAAAGCATTTATAAGGAAAAACTGAGAGACTATCAGTTCAAGCGACTGAAGTATTTCTATGCGGTTGTAGAGTGTGACACTCCCGAAACAGCCAACAAAATTTATGAAGAATGTGATGGATTGGAATTTGAAAGCAGTTGTTCTTTCGTGGACCTGAGGTATTGTGGAGGGTTTTCTTTTCCTCCTGTGTCAGCTTCGTGAAGATTGTTAATTGTTATTATTACTCTTTTTGAGAGAGGGTTCCTGAGGCAGAAGTTGTTAACTTTTTCCTAGCATCCCAGTGGTTTTATGGCCAAGCTGAATCTGAACCCAGATTTCTCAATTCCAGCTGAAACATTCAAATGCCTGACACACTCTGACTCCCTTATATCTTGTTTTAAAGCACTGAAGCTACCTTTCCCACACCAGACTGTGGCTTGCATCTTTTGAATATTAGGGTGCTTTTTAACACAGTTAAAGTTGTGTTTTAATGTTGCATCCCAAATTGAATTTACGTTTTTAGAGTGTCATGCTCCTTCACTGTCAGTGTCAATGCTATAAGCAGAGAGCCATGAAGTATGTCCCTCCTAAGTTTCTCACACTCATCACTGGAGTTGGTGATGTTTTACTGGATATCGGGGAGAGTAATTGCTTTGAAAGCGACTGAAATGCTGAACAGTTTGACCAGAGGATGGTTAATTCACAACTCTCAGTGCTGATGATGATAACTGGTCCTTTCTGTGACAACTGCAGAGAGGTGGAGCTATGGTTTTGTTT
Source organism: Podarcis liolepis (assembly GCF_965112155.1). NCBI lineage: Eukaryota > Metazoa > Chordata > Lepidosauria > Squamata > Lacertidae > Podarcis > Podarcis liolepis. The sequence continues at coordinate 17,599,626 of NC_139557.1, read as the reverse complement.
GTTATTTTAGGTATTTTTGTAGTTTTTATACTGTAAACTACCCTGTGATCCTTTTTTAAATACAAATTTTAATTGGTTTTTAAACAAATACAATAATCATTAAACATTTAACCAGCAGTACAGCTACCACCCTGTGATCCTTGGATGAAGGGTGATATATAAAGTTAACTAATAAATAAAATAAACTGAACTTCACCTTAAACATACTTAGCTATCTTTTAAAAAGAGTCACACCAATGGTCTGTTGTAACTCAGTACAGTGGTGCTTCGCAAGACGAAATTAATCCATTCTGCGAGTCTCTTCGTCTAGCGGTTTTTTCGTCTTGCGAAGCAACCCTATTAGTGGCTTAGCGGATTAACGCTATTAGCGGTTTAGCGGCTATTAAAGGCTTAGTGGCTATTAAAGGATTAGCGGATTAGCGGCTAAAAGGCTATTAGCGGATTAGCGGCTTAGAAAAAGGGGGGAAGCGGGGAAAAATCGGAACACTCGCAAGACGTTTTCATCTTGCAAAGCAAGCCCATAGGGAAAATCGTCTTGCGAATAGCTCAAAAACGGAAAACCCTTTCGTCTAGCGGGTTTTCCGTCTTGCGAGGCACCACTGTATAGTCTGCTATTCTGTCTGGCCGTGTGCCTCCAGGGTCTCATTGACAGGTCTTTTCCAGCTCTGCTTCCCAAGAGTCTGGAGGTCCCGGGGATTGAATTTGGGATTTTTCACATCCAACATCTGTTCTCTTCCACTAAGCTATTGCCTCTTTGCTGGCTTCCTACCCTTCGAGGCCTTGTGAGTTACAGGTTCCTCCCCTTCAGCAACAGTAATTGGGGTGTCACCATTTTTTCAGTGGGGTTAAACTGGAGCTGACCAGACATTCCCTGTGCTGAGTGAAATGTAACACTCTTGTCTGACCTCTTCACCCAAACCATGGACTGAACAACAACTGTTTTCTAATATATCTAATAACAGCTAATACTAATTAAGAGAGAGGCTGGGCCTATCAACATTTGTTCCTTTGAAGCCTCCTTGTATCTGTTTTAATAACAATTCCTTTTCTTTTTGGCTTTTAAGATTCATTCCAGATGATGTGACATTTGATGACGAGCCAAAGGATGTGGCCTCAGAAGTGGACTCTTATAAACCAAAGTACTTCACATCTGCTGCTGTGTCGACTTCAAAGGTACCTTAACAGTGTTTTTGTATCCCTTTGGAACTTGTTTAGTTTTCCGAGTTCTTAATTTGTAAAGATTGTAAATACAGCAGTGATCACACTGTAGATAGAAAGGCAGGAATGATCCATTTTGTGTTGATGCAGTTATCAAACGTGGAGTTCTCATGTATTATCTTCCTGGGGACTTGTGCACTGGATTTCTGTGGGTTCATGACCTTGCTCGGTGTGTGTGTGTGCTTTTGGCAGTGTTGATTGGGAGTTTTCTTTTAAAAAAGCTTAAAATACATTCTGTATAGCCTTTTTTTCTCTTGTGCTAGCTGTTTTTAATGTGCCTGTTGAATTCGTATTACTCCAAACACGTTAGTCACATCTTTTAAACATCTGATTAACATGTTCTTCCACTTCAGGAAAAAAATGGATACAGACATTTTTTTTCAAAGAATTTGTGTAAATTTGTTTACAGAGTCATTTTTTCTAAGCACTCTGTTTTTCTCTCTTTGTAACCAATCATTTGTTGCACACATCAGTCTCCACATATATATATTTAAAATTGTATGTGTAGTACAAGTGGGAAAAAATACCTTTCATTGTTGGAAAGTTTGCATTTGAAATTTTGTAAATCCTGGAACAAAGGTGACACATAGCTGATGCGTGTTGCAAAGCATGTTCTGAATACAATTGCATTTGTATGTTAGGAGCTCAGGGTTAGGAACTCAGACTCTTAAGTCCAGTGCTCTAACCCTGTTGCCACATTGGCTGTTGCTAAAATCACAGAGCCTAATGGATTCTGTGTTGACTTAAAAGTGATCTGTTTTGTTTCACAATCAACCAGAACATTCTAGGAGAGAAATCTCACTTCTAAACTTCATTTTACATATACCAAATAGCATGAGAATACATCTTTTGCTTCACCTCTGATATACCCATTTCATGTTTTATGACCCTGTTTTCACCCCGTCTCCTGTGGTTTATGGTATTTGCTGTGTATTTCCATAAACCACTGCATTCCAGTATAATTGAACAAAAACATAAGTAACTCTTAACTCTGAACAGGGAACATGTCAAACAAGAAATACCAATATATCAACATAATAAGTTCTGGTACTGGCATAAAGGACTTCAAATGCAATACATGAAAAGAATAGCATAGACGGTCTCTGAATTTAAACAGGACTGTGTCAGGAATTTAGACACTCTAGCAGGAACCATGTGAATAAATGCAAAAGTAGTAAACTGAGCCCTACTCTACACCCTGCTAAAACCGTAGGACAGGATGATGGTGATAATGATAGTGTCCACCACTACTGCCAATCAGGACAATATCCAAGAATAAAATATATTTTTAGAATTCAAATTACTTCTTCTTTCTTTCAAAGGAAGTTTCTTTGGCAAGGCAGTAAACACTTAATCCATGCACGGAGTGCTGACCAGGTCATAAAACAACACTTAGAAACCACTAGCTCTTCAGTTTTTAATATTTCATTTGCAGTTGGAACTAAAGTTCTGGGGGTTTCTCTCCAGCCCTTGCTCATTTGTCTTTACATATTTTCTTTTCTCCCCAGTCTCGTCACTGCCGCTTTTCACTTGTGTAAAATCGTGGACATACTGGGGAATGGGGCTGTTCTGAAATCCCTTCAGAGTGCAGCAAGAAATGCTGACAGCCATAAATTTTAATTCTGAATAAGAAGGTTGAGTCTTTGTTGTGGTCTAGCATGAGGATTGAGTTTGTTTTAAGCCAGTCTTTATATGTATATGCATACACGTGTGCGACTTGAAGGTAAAGCACAATATTTTTTCCGTCTTAAGGTAGACATCACGTGGGATGAGACAGATCATGAGAGAGTGACTTCCCTCAGCCGAACATTTAAAAAAGATGAACTTCTGGACATGGACTTCCAAGCATACTTGGCTTCATCAAGTGAGGAAGAGGAGGAAGAACAGCAAGGTACTTGCATTTGTGAAGGTTCAGTGTTGTTATTAATAATAATTATAATTATAATTATAATTATAATTATAATTATAATTTATTACTTATACCCAGCCACTCTGGGCGGCTTCCAACAGGAGATTAAAAAAACATTAAAACATCAGTCATTAAAAACTTCCCTAAACAGGGCTGCCTTCAGATGTATTCTAAACGTCACATAGTTGTTTATTCCTTTGACATCTGATCGGAGGGCTTTCCACAGGGCGGGAGCCACTACCGAGAAGCCTGGTTCCCTGTAACTTTGCTTCTCGCAGTGAGGGGGAACCACCAGAAGGCCCTCGGAGCTGGACCTCAGTTTCCGGGCTGAACGATGGGGGTGGAGACACGCCTTAAGGTATACTGGGCCAAGGCTGTTTAGGGCTTTAAATGTCAGCACCAACACTTTGAATTGTGCTCAGAAACGTACTGGGGACCAAGCAAGTTAAGCATGGATAGGGAACCAGATCCTTATTTCCCCACCCCTGGAGGGGCAAATTTGACAGGTGGCTGAGACCGAACAATTTGTATTAACCATCATTCTGTAAACAAGGTTTTGGAGTTTTGTGTGTGGTTGGAATATGTTTTCTTTGATCCTTGGGAACAATTGAATTGCTGCAGCTCTGGCTAGTGTTACCGTTCATGGAAATGTTTCTCTTTCTTGGAATTGGGTTCCTGAAATCGTGCAGTTGTAGAGAAACTTAATATTCTGTGGGTTGTGAAGACTGAGCCTTGCCAGCTGATGTGTGCATTTGTGGATAACATTTGGTATGCATCTTACAGGCTTGAGTCCTTTACTGGTGCATTAGTGATCCATCTTTCTCTACTTCCTCAGGGATGATGGAGAAAGTGTGGTGAGAACTTTAAATCTTCTGCCATTTTTACAAAGTGTGTGTCTGAACCCACATGTGTATCCAGCACTCACATGTTCTCTTGTGCACACTCCCAATAGATTTAGGGACTTTTGCTGCAGTTAAAACATGCATCCATTATGAATATGCATTTCTAACCTTAACCAAATGCCTAGAAGAAGTTCATGCAGTAGGAAATAAATAAGGATAGATTTATTACTTGGAATAAAAGTGACAAGCGTGCATGGATGCTGTTTTCAAACTGCGAAGTTACAGATAAAAGTGGGCAGCAAATCACACAACACTCTTCAAAGAGTAACAGGATCCCTATCAACAGCCTAGAGATAGTGAGTGAGTGTGACAATTTGCCACAGTGCCCACATGAAAAGTAAAGGCGGGGAAGGGTATACTTGCCCTGGAGAGGGTGGAACCCAAGTCATGGAATCAGAGGGCTGTGACAGTTCTGCTTTCCCCATCAATATTCTGTACCAGGAAGGCTCCAATGTCTCTCTCACCAATTCCTTGGTCTGGGGACCCATGAAGGATAGGGCTTATATTTGAGAGTGTGGAGTGAAAAGAGGTCCCTGTTGAGCTTTTGAGCTACCCGGCCATTGAAAAGCTGGCGTTTTTACGTACTAAGCTAATATATGCTTATGGGGAAGAGATGATTTTAACATCTTCATTCCTGTGTGCCACTGTTTATTTCCTACAAGTTCCTGTCTGTTTGCTGTTTGTTTACCTTGCCTAGTTTGCCGTTCAAAAGGCATGGCCCTAGGGATAAATGACTAAATTGGTTTTCTTGCATGCTTCCTGAACCCTAAGTTTACCTTCAAAGGAAGATTCTGTTGTCTATGTAGAAACCCTTCTTTCCTACAGGAGGTGATAATTAATCTTTGCTGGTAACAAAGAACTAGTGTTCTGATTCTGAAGTGTTAGGAGAGCAGAATATGTACTTATAACTTCCAGGTCACATTAGGATAAGGACTAGTACCCCATAATGGGGTTCTCTTTTTATATCCAGTTATGTCATCTATACTGATGCCACGATCTGTGGAAGTCAGGCATGTAAAAATTTCACAGTGGCACACACCATTACACCAAAGGGCTGTCACTTTGATTTTTAATACAGAGAAACCCAAAATATAGCTGAAAGGTACTTAGTTTGATTGCCCATATAACTTTTTTAAGCATTGTAATGGGACTTTGATATTCCCATATATTTCCCCCCCCCCAGTTGTTTCAGTGAGTTTTTGATGTACTGATCTATATGGTATACAGAGGGAACTAATTGTATTATGTGGAGTGTGTGCACGCATGAAATAAACAAGCAAATGGGATATCACTTGGAAACTGATAGAGTAACATCCCAGTTACTCAGTGAACATATAAGCCAGCAATACTTCCGTTTTCTATTTATTCCGTACAATTTATCACAGCTACATCACAATGCAGAAAGAATACTTTTAATCTACTATTGTTGATTATTGCTCCAGAAAATGTCTTATTTTTATTGCATTATGTATTCATTGTGATCTCCAGGCTACATGAAAGTACACTGTAGTTTAAAAAGGTGGTTTAAGCTGTGTCACCAGACCAAAGACTTTTTGGTGTATTTCCAGTTTGGAAAGTTCTTGAATTTAATTATGTTTTCAGAAAGAAGCTTTTAATAGAAAAATACACAGCCATTTCCTTAACATGATCCTGATGTTTTATTCATTGATTTACTGGGTACATGACAGAATTCTAGCCAGTGTGTTTATTGTGGCATTAAGCACAAACGGGGGAAAATGAATTTCAGCTGTTAGAATAGAAATGTAAAAAGTGTGATCAGATGAGAAGAATATTCTGTGCTTCTTACTCTCTTCTATATATTTATTAAGATGTTTATGCAGTCATTCCATTTCATCTTGGTTTGCTGTGCTTTATAAATATTTTTTTTCCAAAGGATAAACTGAATTTTGGTTAAATTTAAGAATGCAATTATTGAGGAAAATCTGTGTTAGCTTTCCACAAGGTGGAGCTGGTGAAAAGCGTTTCTGACTACCATTCATTTCCAAATACAATACCTATTTAAATTCAGGATAATTGACAGTAGCTCAGTGATATGGTATGCTCTGCGTGCAAAAAGTCCCAGTATAAAATCCGGAAGAGCCATTCTGTCAGTACAGACTATGGCTGGGGAACCTGTGGCTCTCCAGATGTTGACGAACTACATCATCTATCATCCCTGACCATTCTGGCTGGGGTTGATGGAAATTGGAGTCCAACAACATCTGGAAGGCCTCAGATTCCACATCCCTGGTGTATTATGCTTAAGATGAGCCGTCTCTCCTTTTTAGACTTCTATACCTATTTATTGGAAGTTCCTCTTTTTCTCTTTTCTTTTAAAGATTTTGGTGTAAAGCACACAACAGACAGTGATAAACATAAGCAACACTCCAAAGATGATGAAGAGCAAATAGCAAAGTACAGAGAACTACTTAGGAGTATCCAGGAAAAAGAAAAGAAACATCAAGAAACTGATATGGAAATGGAAATAAAATGGGTTCCAGGTAGATGGCTTATACTATTTGCAGTGTTCTTTAATCCCCTTTCTCTTTTTTAATACTGATCAGCTTAAATTCAGCAATAGAAATATGTAAGTTCCAAGTTACTCTTTCAAAAGGTACTGAAATATTTTTTCAAAGCTAACATTTCTTTCACTCTTTTTCTCTGTCTTTTGGGGCTTATTTTTGGCTGAGCTTCGAACCACTGTTTAGGGGAAATAATATTAGGGTTTGGTGAGCTGCTGAAAAATACTCCTTGACTATTATATTTGTGGCCTTGAGGTTTCCCCCACCCCACAAGAAAGATGGAGTTGCCAGCTATGACCCAAAGTGGGGCTTTGTGCCTTTAATATGCAAATGGGAGAGAGTTGCCATGGAGGCACGATGGTGTTTCATTTTTCAAAATGGCAGCTGCCAAATGTCTCCACATACAAATGCAGCCCTTTGCTTCTTCTACCTCCTTAGTATTCGTCACTCCACCCCTGTTGAAGGTAGGAGTTGAGTCCTGAGTGTAGCATGCACACCCAATCTTAATCCATGTCTTCTGATTGAAAACCATGCACAGGTCACTTTCAGCTGCTCTCTTTTGACTGTTGCTTCTAAAAAGTACGGTGTTCTTACACTGCAAATTGAAATGAAGAAAGGTCCCTCTGCAAACCTCCAGGCAGAAAGTTTGCAACAGGGTGAATAAAATCTCCTTGTTCTCCCCGCCTGCCCTGCTCCCCCCCGCCCCCCCGGTCTGTCCTCTCCAGTCTCCAAATCCTATGGGATGCTAATGCAATAAATGGCTTGCATTATGAAGCAGCCACTCTGTGGCATCTGTCGAAACTGGTTTTTAGACAAGGGCAGTTTCCATGTGAGTTGGGAACGTCTTAACACAAGGACTTTCACAGCCAGTCTCATGTGGAGAAAAAGAAGGAAGGGGAATGAACAGTGCCTGTTAGTTCTCCACACTCCATGTCTGGGTTCTGTTCTTGTTTATTTATTAAGAGATTTATATCTTACCCTTCATCAAAGGTATTTCTGTCTTTGCAGTGGCTCACAAACCATGAAAACATGGTCCACAGTGTGCTTCTCTGCAGTGGTGGTTTGCCGTGGGGAAGCTCTGCAGTTCATTATCTTCAACAGTTCCACTGAATTTTCAGTATTAAGTATTAAATAAGAAAGTTTTGTGACTGTATGTGTGCATTTTTAAATCGATGAACGTAGGGATATATTGTGCCTCCTTCAGCCTCTAAGTATATGTTCTGTTTGCTCTAAACAGCTCATTTTATTGCTTACGCTTTGTATATTGTCACACCTTAGACAATTACATTTGTTCTTGGAAAGTTATTAGGCTGGCTGTTTCTAAGACAATCTAATCTGTGGAGGAAGTTCAATCCCTTTCTGGTTTCATGAAAAGGCTGTTCCTTCCACTCCAACTTTTCCAGATGGAGCAATTGATTTCATTTTCTAGGCAGTTGATTAAGAAATCTGGAAAACTCATTCAGTTTATTTATTTTCATTTGAAGTATTTATATCTGTCCGTCAATCCAGCGATCTCATTCTGGGTAGTAGACACTCAATAAAACAACCACAGCAAGGTGATAAAGATCACAATAGTACATTTTTAAAAAACCACTATTTGCATATATCTCACATGAACAAACATATCAGACTGTTTCCAAAATTATTAAGAGCTATCTTTCCCCTGGCCTTTGACATCTCGGATATCTTCTTATGGGAGCCACTTCATTCTCTTGGCTGTAATTTCTTTTAGCTGATTTTGATACTGCATTTAAAAAATGGTTGTAACCTTCTGTGGGACCATATGATGAAGGGTGGGAAATATTATTACTACTAATAACATTAGTACTGCTAATAATAATAACAACAATAATATTTTAGTATATTTGCAGTTGCCAGAATATGTCTTATATAGGGATAGTACATGATCTCAACGGAGCTCTTTCTCCCATCATGTCCATTCAGTAAAAAATATAATTAAAGGGACATGATAGTTTTGGTCTTAGGTGAAAAGGCAGTGTGTCCTCCTGGATGACAGAATTATTATTTTTCCCTGTGCTGGAAAAAGCATTACACTGCTAGCGCATCACGACACGCCGCGTTTAAGGTTCTGTTTAGAAAAACAGGAATTGTAGCTGTAGCAGTTAAACCTGGAAAAGAAAGTTTTGGCTGTGCATGCAGTTCCATCATTTGTGGGTAAATGATCTCTTCGAACCTCTTTTAACATTTTAAAAAAATTACTTGTTTCTAAGCTAAACCTTAGAAATGGAGATCTGGCCCTCTGTTTAATGGCCATTATAAAGAACTGTGTGTGTTGGTTCATATGTAACACCAAACCTTGCTGGTTTGAAGTCTTGGTTTGCAGGGTCATTGCAAACCATAGTTTGTCAGTTCAGGTGTAACAGCAAACTGGTTTGCACTAAACTATGTTTAGTATCAAACCATGGTTTGGCATTATGTCCAAACAGAGTGTGCATGTGTGTAAATGTAAAATAGTGCACTCTTGGATTGAAAGTTGCTACACACTACCAGCTTCAGCTCTTCATTTTGGAGGCGCTCAGCCTTCGGGAGCAGATTCTCAGGGGTACAAGGGGCTTGCAGGAAGCTGGACAAGAAAGCCCAAGAGTGTGTGTAGAAGATAATACATTTAATGATAGGTAACTTGAATTTTAGAAGAAATTGATTTATGCTCTTTTCTAGTCTCTTGTAACTCAAGTAGTATGCTTTCCCATGGGATGTGGGTTTTTTGGCTTTTGGGCCTTATGAAGTCGTCATTGGATGGGGCTGGGGGAAGAGGATGTTTCTTTCAATCAAACATTTCAATATGATATGCAACTTTTTCTAGCTGTTGACAGGTCTGGGAATGCTACCCTTAAAGATTTCTTCTTGTGCACAAAGATGACGAAAGGGAACTAGAGAGATGACAATCTTAAGTTAGTGGGCTGATGATTTCAGCTCCCTCTGGGAGTATACACTGGTAGACGATAGCAACATCATCTTCTTTTGATCTTTCTGTTCTTGCAGCTGCTAATGAAAATTAATATACGAAGAACTTGATAAATTCTGTCTGCCTATCTATTCTGACTAATTTGCACTTGATTTTAGTAATAGCCACTTTATTTAAATTTCTCTGATTTTTCTAAACTAATTCTTAAATAACTGAATTAGTGCTTTGAATCTTGGATTTCCTGTTATACCAGAAGCCTTCTGTCTCTCATTTATCTATTGTCCAGTCTAGCCCAAGTAACTGCAAAAGTATAATAAACAAATAGACCTAACCTTCAAAGTGTGATAAATGCATACTAAAGCACCATCAAGCAAATGGATAAATTAAAAACAACAAAGCAGATTAAATAATTTTAGCAGCCTGCATATAGATCTGTTGGTAACTGTCAAGAGCAGCTCTTTAATTTGTGCCTGGATGACAAGGGGTAGGTGTCCATCAGTGCAGTCTCCAGAGCCATGGTTTCTCAAACTTTTTGGGTGGCAGAGCATTTTTCAAGAAAAAAATTAGTATGGAACACTATCATCACCCTTATGGCACCCTTATGAAGGGTGCCATCCACCCTTATGTGGATTTTTTGCTGTTTTTACCTAACTGTATTTTTCATGTTGTTAGTCTCTTATCTAGAGCACTTGCATTTTTGCCAAGCCAATCAGAAGTGGGCTTCCACAGTTTCTGAGCACAGCCCCAAGTAGAGCCAACCAGCTGGCCTTGAAATGAAATATAATGTGAATCACAATTTCTAGATCTCGAACAAGCAAAAAGGATTGCAGTTCTTCCCAGCTGGAGTAGAGGAAGGCCAATCTTGGCTACACTTGCAGTTGGAGCTTCCAGATTCAACTGCACATCCAGGAGCACTTCAAGACTATTGATGGAGGACAAGAAAAGCTCCATCTCAGTTGTTAGGGATGCCCCTGTCCTTGCCATATTCATTGTCCATTTTTCTACAGTACAAAAACTGCTAGAACTGGGGGAGGGAGAAAGTGTCACACTAGGTGTTAACTCCATATTAGAGACTCCAGCCTTTCATAATGGCACCACACACACACACACACACATATATATATCTAGACAGAAAGCTAGATAGAATAGATAAGGTGCTGAGATGGCATTTTGCAGAATTCCACAAAGGAACGTCCTGGAGAGACAGAGAAATGTTGCTTGTCACTACCCACTGAGACATTGCCGCTAAGTAAGAATGAAGCCCCTTCTCTCTAATCCCTCAGTTGGTTCACCAGTAGTATTTTCTGATTTGCTATTCGGACAGTAGCTTCATGCGGGTGTGATGTTTATCTGCCTCCAGATTTTCAGATACAGGTATTGAGCTAACTTGGCTACATGTATTTTTCTGGTTGACCGCAGGACTTAAAGAAAGCGCTGAAGAAATGGTAAGAAACAAGTTGGAAGGGAAGGATGCGCTGACACCATGGGAACAGTTTCTGGATAAGAAGAAAGAGAAAAGGAAACTGAAGAAAAAGCAGAAGGTAGTAAAGACTTTAATCAAGTGTCCTACAAATTTACTTTGTTTAGGGGAACCCTTTTCCAGGGTGACTCATCTGTCAAGGAATGCCTGCATGTATAGCTTGGAAAGCCAGCACACCCTTGGGGCTGCTCATGGCAAGAGGAGATTAGTAACAGTGGATGCAATGTTATCTTCAGAGAAACTTGATATTAATTAATTTATAATTGTTCTATCATACCCTTCGAAAAATGATTTCCAGAGCAGCTGCAGACATTTTACAGCAAAAACTAATGTTATAAAATAACAAAAGTAAAAGCAGCAGCTTAAAAAGCAAACTTATATGCCAGTTCAACTCAGTGTGAGCCTCTCAGAGAGGGCATTTCACAAGCAGGTTGGCATCGCTGAAAAGGCTCAGCTCCGTTGCCATTCACTACATCTCAGCTAGCGGAGGCAGGCATGTTGAGGAGAGGGTCTGGTGCTGTCTTGCTGTACTGGCAGGTTCATGTGGAATCTTTCCCACTGTTGCTGAGGAACCCCTGATAAAAGCCTCAAAGGAACCATGAGTTCCCTGGAACACAGCTTTACAACTTGTGTTCTATTCCTCTTAGATACATTATTCTCAAAGTGCTTTAACAGAAAGCTTGAGAGTAGGCAAGTGATTGATCAAGGTAGCACTAAGTCATAACAGGCCTGAGCGCTTTTCATTGCCTTTGGCAGCCATGGGATTTATTTTTTTTTAAAAGTTGTGATTAAAGGAAAATAAGTGTATTAGCCTATCCAGAAAATCCTCCTTTGATCCTGTGTCCTTGATAAGTTCTGCATTGCTAAAGGGAATGGTCATTCTTGCTGAAATGTCATGTTGGAGCTGCCAAGCCTTGGATGAGAATTGTAGCTTTGTCCAAAGTCTTAAGTGGTGAGCAAATTTTGCCTGCAGAATTTTAAAAGCGTATCTCTAACGCTGGGAAAGTCTTCAAAGAAATATACATTTTGGGTTTCTTTTGGAAAACTAATGGCAGTGTCCCCATGATGATAGACTTTTCTTCATTGTTCCTCTAAAGTCAACAAGAGGGGTGCCAGGCATTGCTTAATTTTGAGGCTGGCCTTTTATTACTCTGAGAGTGTTGACTCCATATGGATGTCCATTATTTCTGAATATGTCAGCCAAGGAATTCTGTTGAACAGACAACTGTGCTTCGGAGTACATTTATTCTGGAGATGCTGATCTCACAATTCTAATAGGTTATTTTTTGGTAAGATGTTTCTGTGTTGGATCAGTGATTGTTGAAAATGTAGCATTTGCCCAAGACATTGCTCACATGGTTATGACCTTGGGTTCAATGTCTTCATTCATTGATTCATTGATTGGTTCATTGATTCTTTTTCTTGTTTGCCTCATTGAATCCTAATTATTTGCTTTATCGCATTAATAACCTGCACTTCCTGCAAGGAAGAACAAGGCATTATAGAGAGATTGCATCATATTATCCTCATAACTTATCTTGGAAGAGAGGTTAGGCTAAGAGATTGTGATTTCCTTTAAGATCAAGTGTGAAATTGCACCCGAATTTCTCATATCTACACTTGATAACACACCCACTGCACTGTATTGCTTTACTCTTCCATATATTCTTTTCGTAATTATCCTAAACGTAAGTCAAATGATGTATGTCTCTAAAGAGTGGTCTGGGAATCTTTGCCCTTCCAGATGTTGCTGAACTATTAGCCATGCTTGCTGGGCTGTTTGGAGTTGTAGTTCAGCAACATCTGGAGGGCAAATAAGACTTCTGCTACAAATGCTTTCTGCAGGGAAATATTGCTGAAGGTCCCGGCTTTGGTAATACTTACCTTCCAGCTCTATCCAGCTAGCAGTGGCTTCTATGCAGAAAGGTACAGCGGGTGCTATTTGTTTAGGAACAATTGTTGATCACTAGGAGAAGGTTTGTAACAAATGGTACCTCTTGTATGAGACAGCTGAAAGATAGATGTGTTCTTGCAAACACATTACAGTGGTACCTCGGGTTACATATGCTTCAGGTTACATCCGCTTCAGGTTACAGACTCTGCTAACCCAGAAATAGTACCTCAGGTTAAGAACTTTGCTTCAGGATGAGAACAGAAATTGCGCGGCAGCAGCGGGAGGCCCCATTAGCTAAAGTGGTCTTCAGGTTAAGAACAGTTTCAGGTTAAGAACGGACCTCCGGAACGAATTAAGTACGTAACCAGAGGTACCACTGTAGTTGCTTGTCTAATGCACGGCAGCTGCTCACAGTTGAAGGGTTCTGAGGAAGGGAGAAAGAGCTATTCTCCATGATACCAATCACCCAAAAGTTAATAAAGCATTGAAATTTGTGTATGTGTTCATGTAATCGTTAATGAAGCCCATATTGATGCCTACAGTCCTATAGTGGCTTTGATTTCGGTGAAAGCAGCCATCTTAAATCACTTTCCTCCTGTGTTGCAAATATCCACCCTGAGGTTACTCCTTGAAACTTTTATTTGGAAACTTTGTGTTTGTATATTATATTTACTTGTATTACTAATGCACTGCTGGTGTTTAGTAACTGAAATGCAATGTGTTTTGTTTCAGGCGGCTGCTGACGAAACACTAACGGAAGATGAATGCCCATCTGATGTTGATTTGAACGACCCATACTTTGCTGAGGAACTTGGGAAAGCAGGTTAGATGTCATTTATTGTGAAAGGTGGTCAAGTAGATATCACGTACTAAGATTTTCATAGAAATGTTGACAAATTCCCTTTCCAAAGGCTCCTAAAGATCCTTCAGTCATAAGATGTGATGATGAACCCTTAGGAATCTAACCATGCTTGCTGATGAGGCTCTAAATGGATTGCAACTATGCAGCAGAATACTTTTGGTTCATTTTAGAATGTCAGATCAGCATGTCATGGGGAAAAAGTGGCAAATGCATTTTCCAGTACTGTGGTACCTCGGGTTACAGATGCTTCAGGTTACAGACGCGTCAGGTTACAGACTCCACTAACCCAGAAATAGTACCTCGGGTTAGGAACTTTGCTTCAGGATGAGAACAGAAATCGCATGCCGGCGGCGCAGCAGCAGTGGGAGACCCCATTAGCTAAAGTAGTACCTCAGGTTAAGAACAGTTTCAGGTTAAGAACGGACCTCCAGAACGAATTAAGTTCTTAACCAGACGTACCACTATATATAATAAGTTTTTGCCACACTTTTGGTGTCAGAAAGAATATTGAAAACAGAAAAAGTTATAGGAAAGAGCAACTAAAACGATCAGTGGATGGGTTGTATTTTTGCTTAGGTGGTGGTTAAGAAATCGAGGCATTTATAGGAAATTCTAAACTGAGAAGAGCTAGAGAAACTAGGCAGAGGAAATCCTTGAGAGTCAGGCAGCATTAGTAGGACATGTACAAACAAAAATAATACTTAGAAGCTACTTCCTTTGTAATGTGTCCTGCTAGAGTGGCTGCCCAGTGAAGCATGAGAGAAGGAATATCACCAGGATGGGAGGAGCAGGAACACTGAGTAGTTGTCATTTGCCAGTAGTGGGAGAATTTTAGTTCTTTTGAAGGGGAGATGTTAGGGAAGAATGTAGCCTCCAGGTCATCTGGCAAACTGGTAAAATACTATTTTTAGGAAGCTAAAACATCACACAAGGAGAGCCCCAATATTTCTCCCACCCTAGCATCAAAATTCAGTATAATTTTCCTTAGTGAGTAAAATGGCTTCTCTCCCCCACGCCCACGGCTAAAATGTGTTGCTTGGAGTTTCCTTTATGATTTGATCAGCTCCCACCTGTTAGCCTACTTATGTGTCTTCTGTCGAGCGAGCTGGGTTATGGGATTTTGACTTCTGCTTTGTAAAAATAGCGCATGATATAATGGCAATATGGGAAATACCTCCTAGTCCACCTCTCTTCTAAAGACCCCACCCCTGAATTCTAGACCACCGTCTAGGGAAATAAAACAGGAGGAGAATTCACAGCTAAGTAAATTCTTATGTTCCTTCAACGTTGAGAAAAATGAACTATATATACCCTTCTGCAGTTGATAGGTGGTTGTACTATGTTACATTAAAGTAACCATTGTAGAACTGATCCTTACTGAAATAGTTCCTGACAATGAAAGCCACCATATTTCAAATAGCTATTTCTGGAGTCCCTAGCAAGATTTATAAATTCCTTTTGAAAAGCATTCCTCCATGCTGCTTCCATAAGCTTCTTTGGAAAATGCCCCAAGGTTCTAAAGCAGTTTTCCCAGGGGGTGGCTTACAATTTAAAACAAGTCGAATCCCTATTAAACAGCCAAGTTAACTCAGACAGCTCTCCAGATTGTTGCTGAAAGTTTTGGGCAACCACAGATCTTTTCCTTAGTAGGTTCTTAAATGCCCTAACCAACACCCATTGAGTTTTATGAAACTAAGTGTTGTAGCTGGAATTTGAGCACATATATTCAGCTAATAATTCAAGTAATGCATTTTGTGTTTCTCTCTAACAATGTTTTAAAGGTTTCATTTAATGTTCAAATGTGTTTTAAGGTTTGAAAAAGCAATCTGCTGGCTGTGGAACATCAAGTAAAATAGCAAATTGCTACAACTGAGCCTGGCTCCAAGGCATTGCTATAAAATACTTTCATGACTGTTCCAACCTGATTATTAACTTTTCAGTAGTGAATTTATTTTTTCAGCAAAAGACAAAATGCATATTTCCTACTGGCCGATGATGGAAAACAAATTGAGAGCAATTGGGCCTGATTGGCCTATAAAACAAAGTTCAAACTGCAGGGGATTGTTACTGTTACGAACACATAATATATTCTGTGTTTTATCATACCTGAACAGTTTTTTATAAGATGATTGATTTGATTGTTGTTCTCTTTTGATTCCTGGAAACCAAGTCTGGAGACACATGCAGCATTGTGGTTTGCTTGTTTCAAAATGTCTCATGCCATAGGCAATTTTGCACTTCAACAGAAAAACATATTTCTTTGGGGAATTGGTTAGAATGAGTTCTGTACATGGGGCAGAAAAAAAGAGCAGCTTTTACGTAATGTATACTGCACATAATTTTAGAGGGGTGCCCCTTTCATATGCTGCCTGGAGCATGATTTGGGTTCTTCTTCATTGTATGATGTGTGTTCACCTGTAACAATTAGTCAGACTTCCTTGTGCTCACTGCCCAGTCACTCTCACTTTACCTGGCATGAGTGACATAAAGAAACCAGGAATCCTTTGATTCCTGTTTTGCCTGACCAAAGGATCATGTGTGGGTTGTTACTCCCTAACAAAGCATGATCACTAGCCAACCTGAAACCATACTTCGTTGTGGACTTGGTAATCATGACTTGCTAGGGAACAGTAAACCCCATTGCTTGGTTCAGAGATAACAGGGAGCCAGGGTTTCTTAAAACTTGTAGCTTTATTGTTTATCCTTCTCGCACTAGGGGAGGAGAGAAACTGGAACAATCAGGCAGCATGCACGCTGCTTGTTTCAGATAAACCACATTAAGCCAGAAAGTTTCACTTATTGCTGTGTGAATGCAGCTTGTATGTGGCACACACTTAACTTCATATTTTAAAAGCTTGATTCTTTCAGAAGGAAACTCTTTCCTTTCCCCTAACAAGCACCTATTGGGAACCTGTAAAACAATACATCCTTTTGAAGATGGATTTTGAATTTAGATTTTAGAAACAAATCAATGCAGATTTTTGGACTTGTTAACACATTTTCAGTTTTGAGAAAATGCTGGAGGTCCTGGTCCTGATATGGCTGCTGTGAGGCATGGCATAACACAAAATGGCTGTCATGGGGAGGGTGGCAGAACACAAAATAAGAGAGAGAACCACCCTTGGGAATGTCCTGCTGTCCCTGACTATGAAGATCACACACACTGATGCTGTTGCTGCCTACTAACAACAGGGAACATTCCTCAATACCAAGAAAAATATAAAAGGTAGCTACACCACTCTCGTTGCAAAGAAATCCTTTTGAAGGTACCTGCACATTTCTCCCTATAACTTTCTTTCTAAGAGGGCTAGAGACTTACTTCTTTAAAAAATGAAAGCTCGGATCTGGAGCACCTGCACAGGGGCACCTCTGAAAACCTTCACGGGCCCCATGGTGCCTGTAGGCACCAGGTTGTCAACCCCCACTCTAACAACTCCCTCTACTTGCTCATAGCTGGAAAAGGCTCTGGCCATTTTCTGTGGGCATCTTCGTGTTGATTTCCAGCTGACGTTCCTCAAAGAAATGTAACTGTCTCCTGCAGCGTGCATTCAGGAGAGTGAGCATACATTCTTGCAGTGTCGCCAATCTGGTTACGCTTGGATATTTAAAAACTTGCTTTTTATTTGTGTTGTGCTTATAATTAGGTTCAAATAAGAAGTCCAAGAAAGAAGAAAATGCCCAAGAAAATGAAGATGACATGGAAAAGCAGAAGGTAGTAGATTACATGCTGAAGTAGTATTAAGATTAGACATTGGAATGAAGTCCTGGGGTTAGGAGTGTTAACATTACTGCAAAGTTGCATTGGGTGACAGAATGATTTGTTGTATTTACCTTAAAAATGGAAACTACATGGTAATAAATCTGCAAAAAGTAATGAGTTGCAAAAACAAACCATGAGATGGATGATCTAGTTTTGAAGTTTTTCTTTTATTGTTCACATTTATTAATGATGCTTATATATTGGTATTCCGTTAGAAAGATCAGAGTATCTTGCTGGTAGGCTGTCATTCAGGCACCGATGAGGCAATTATAACTCTTGCTATTATGCATTAGCAACCCAAACCTTTAGATGAGGCACAGAAACATCTGCAGCCCATATTCGGTGAAATGTTGT
Organism: Podarcis liolepis; assembly: GCF_965112155.1. Lineage (NCBI taxonomy): Eukaryota > Metazoa > Chordata > Lepidosauria > Squamata > Lacertidae > Podarcis > Podarcis liolepis. Next base: position 17,581,799 of record NC_139557.1, on the reverse strand, counting down.
GCAAACAGATCCTATCTGTTTTGATTGTAACAGGCTGAAATGGCTCTGCTGGTGATGGATGATGAGGAAGATGAAAGGAGACACTTCAATTATGACAAGATAGTGGAGCAGCAGAACCTGAGCAAAAAGAAAAAGAAACTATTGGTGAAAAAGAAGGAACTGCTGACAGATGACTTCCAGGTAACACTATGGGCTTCCTCCTGTTGAAGTCTAATAACAGTGCTAGTCATTTTGTGTTAAAGTAGATCAATAACTACATTACGATTTATGCAAAAACACATTTTATATCATTCTATCCAAAGGGACAGTTAAAGGATTGAGTTGCAGATCTTGAACTTGATGTCAGAAATCAAAAAAGTTTTACATTTTTTTGTGTTTGGGGGGGGGGTGCGGATATGCTATCTAGAAAAAAAATTCCAAGGACTTTCTTGATGCCCAAATAAGGCCACCTTCCTGGAATGAAATAAACCTATTTTTGTATGGATCAAAATTAATATTTAAAACAGGCTGTTGCATTTTCACATTTCCTTAAGATCTAGATTCTTGATTAACAACTATCCTGCAGGGCACATTTTTCTCCTACTTTTTTTTTAGCTATTGCAGTTAAAGCATCCTCTCTTGCTCTTCGCAGGTTAATGTTGCTGATGCCAGATTCCAAGCCATGTATACCTCTCATTTGTTTAATTTGGATCCTTCGGATCCAAACTTTAAGAAAACAAAAGCAGTGGAAAAGATTTTGGAGGAGAAAGCTCGTCGAAGAGAGCAAGGTTTTGCTGAGGCAGCTGGGGGAGGGAACAATATGGCAGAGCCTGCGGCCAAGAAATCCATAGATCCTGCATTGTCAATGCTAATCAAGTCCGTCAAGAATAAAACAGAACAGTTTCAAGCAAGGAAGAAACAGAAAGTGAAATAAGCAGAGCTCAAGCATTGAAGGTGGAAACTGGACTTCTGAAGAAATCAGAGTTGATGTTAATTTACAGGTGAAGACCAAACTTTTCTGCTAATTCAAGTTTAAATTCTAGCAAAAATATCTGCCAAATGATTTTCGGACAAGGTAACCTTAAAATATACATGTAACATAGCCAAATATAGTTCAGACAATTTGGTTTCATAAAAACACACCAGACCTTTAATTCTGTCCATAGATGCAAGGGAGAGCAAGGTTTTAAATCACTCTCCAGCTTGCCATCAGAAGACAGCGACATGGTGGGAGGGCTTGGCAGTGTACTCTCTTTCATGTGATTGTTTGTCGTGCATTCAGACAGAATTCTCCCGATAGGACTCAAGTCTTTGCCACTTTTATAATATGCAGCTGGGAACTGGTGTTTGAGAGGTGGTATAAGCCCAGTATGGGGAGCCTTTGGCCCTACTTATGTTGCTGAACTGCAAGTCCCACCACTCTTGGCCATTGGCCATGCTTGCATGGGCTGATGGGAGTTGGATGTAGTTCAGCAACCAAATGGTTCCTCGTCCTTGTTAGACAAGGGTTCCCCTCCCCCCCCCAATAATGGTGTACTGAATATTTTGTAGTTGCAAACTTGTTAGCAAAATGGATTAACTGAAAACATGGTATGACTGCCTTGAATGTATGATTTGTACAACTGTAAATAAAAACACGATTATTGGTTCGTTTTAATAACGCTTGTGCTCGTCTGTTCTTAAAGATTTACGATAGTTGCAAAATTTGCAGTGCTATGTCATTTTTTATGTTTGTAAACATGAAACATAGGCTAAAATTGGGGAAATACGTGCTTTGACACATTTTGATTCAGTTGTGTGTTTTTTTAAAGCAATTTAAAGACCTTTAATGCCATGGTAGTGCCAGATAACTGTATGAGAATAGAAGGATTTGGCATTCAGGAAAGGCCATCTCCTTTCAATATACAGATCTGCAGGGCAGGTGCTGCCATGCAATTCTACAGGGGTACGTGACTGTGTCATGACACAGTATGAAATAAAAAGAATACCCCTTCTGCGCTTTGACCATTATATGTTCCCTTTGCTTGGTGCTCATCTCCACTGAAGAGACTTCATTTTCTTACTGCATGTAATTGAGCAATGAATCCATTGGTGAAATTGGAACATCTAATTGATCCCCCCTAACCCCCTTAGCAGGCTTGGCAGCCAGTCCTACTACTCTCCTGACTATTCTGCTTGCTACTTTCACCTCTTCAAATAAATGGCAGCTGCCATTCTTGGGTCATGACAGGTCTCCACTGCTGCAATGTTCTCTCACCCGAATCATGCCACGGTCATCATAGGAGAGTGCTCTTGTAATGGAGCTACACAACCATTTAGTTAACAAGGCTGAATCCCCCCCCCCCCCGGATTTGTTTCCCCCCCTGGATCTTCTCCGAAACAATACGTAAGGGTTCAGTTCAGTACAGTGCTTAGGACCAAGCTAGATTATTTATTTATTTAGGATGATACCCAGGAAGGAATCTGTTAGCAGATTTTCAGGAGTTCATTCTTGGTGCTCATCCCAAGCAGGTTTTGGAGAGCACAAGTTCCTCCCAACTTTTTCCTTTACTGGAATGGCAATGCTTGTTCTTATCCTCAGGCTACAAGTGTCAAAGGGAAAGTGAAGGTGTGTAGCAGAGAATGCTTCAAAGCAATTTGTGGTTAGGAATAATTTGCATTTAGAAAGAATGAAAGGGCCAGGGCCTAATTCTCCTGCCCTTAGTGATGCTACCAGGTAGAAAAGAGCCATTATCCTTCCTTTCCTACAGAGGCCCAGCTCACACTTCCAAGACTACTGCTCATGTATGTACAGGTAAGCTGCTGTGCTGCATTATTATTAATGAAAAATGGCAGAGTTACTAGCACTCATGTTTTCTTCATTACCTAACTTCTTGTACTAACATTGCCCAGTTGGACATCCCAACTGGAGCTGAATCTTCTGTCCATGGTACAGTATATCTCTTTTGGCATGTTCGGAATGGTGGGGGGGTGTAGGCAGGGCAAATAGCCATATATGACATGATTTGGTTTCAAGTGTGCTCTGAAAACACACCTTTTACAGCTCACAGTGGAGTGCTTGGAAGATTTCATTTTAAAAAGCATTGGCTTATGGAAACTCCTGGGCAAGGTTTAATCATTTGTATCTGAAATACAAGCATGTTGGAGCAGCCACAGATATTTGGACTTGGCTAACTTAGAACTTATTTGGAACATTTTCATGGCAAAGCTATCGGAAGAAACTTTATTCTGAGGAAATGCATAAAACACACTTGATTTACATTCCATGCACCGTAAAAAGTCCTTGTCCTCATGGGAATTTGAAGAGCTCAAGCTGCCTTTCACTATTGGTTTTTGCCACTTCTCTCTTCTTTTTTCTGCATTACACATATAGTTGAGGTGGTTTTAAAAGAATAAAGCAATCAACAATATAATAAGAGTTCAAATGATCTGTAACAATTTACTACACAGCAGGAGTTAAGAAAAGCAATATTATTGAAAGACCTGCTAAAATAAAGCCATCTTTGCTTTACTAGTGAACAGTGATTGGGCCAGGCTTAGGTGTTCTATATTTTGGATAAAACAACCCCAAATGCTTAATCTTTAGTACTCATCCACCAAATAGCAGTCATGAATGCTCCCTTCATAGTAACCATTTTGTTATAGCACCCACAGTGCACTCTGAAGATTTCAAAAAGTTTGACAACAACTGATATTTCTGATGTCAGGTATAGTTATCAGGTGGATTTCAGAAGCCTATACACTCTGAGGAAACTTTGCAATAATACCAGGAAGCAGCAGGAGTCAGGAAAACGTCATTTGCGAACAACCAATCAAGAACTTCGCATAGCAGCTAGGATTTGTTAACATAGGTAATGCTAAGGTTTCAACTAGTTCCTGCTGAGCTATAGAAGGAGCCACAACCAGAGAGGGGAGTTTTTATTGCAGGCATAACATGTCTCTCAGACACAGGCCCCCACCCCCACCCCACACACTACAGCTGGATGCTAGAAAAGAGTCTCCGAGGTGGGAGTGAAATTCTTTGGCATCCTCAGCTAGGCGAAGTGGTTATTGAAATATTCTGCTCCCAGGCCATTTGGGGCTTTGGAGGTCAAAACCGGCAACTTTCTCATCTTTCAAAATGCTAGCTGGGTGGTTGTCTTTGTTTTGTGTTTAGCCTCTATTAACATGGGGTCATGAAGAGTCGGACACAACTAAATGACTAAACAACAACAAACCTTAAAGGAGATCAGGAGAAATTAGTAAAAGTTTATAACCTGGTGTCAAATCACTGCAAGAGGCAGTCTACAGCAGTTTTGCTCATCTCTAGAGCTGGAGGACTTGTGAGCAGCCTATTTTGGACTGGTTATTGTTTTTGTGTGTATTTGGGGATTTGATTCCTTCAAATTGAAGGCAGGTATGTTGGGTTTGGGGGACATGGGTGGCGCTGTGGTCTAAACCACTGAGCCTAGGGCTTGCTGATCAGAAGGTCGGCGGTTTAAATCCCCACGATGGGGTGAGCTTCTGTTGCTCAGTCCCAGCTCCTGCCAACCTAGCAGTTCAAAAGCACGAAGTGCAAGTAGATAAATAGGTACCGCTCCGGCGGGAAGGTAAATGGTGTTCCCGTGCGCTGCTCTGGTTTCGCCAGAAGCAGCTTAGTCATGCTGGCCACATGACCCGGAAAAACTGGGGACAAACGTCGGCTCCCTCGGCCAGTAAAGCGAGATGAGCGCCGCAACTCCAGAGTCGTTTGCGACTGAACTTAACTGTCAGGGGTCCTTTGCCTTTACTATGTTGGGTTTGGGGTTCACTTCACTGAGGTTAAGGATCCTCGTATCAACATTATTGGGGGGGGCCCTGTTCAAATTTGGTTCACCCACTTTAAAGAGCATCTTCATCCCTGTAGTAAATAAATTAGATAGATTTGGAAGAGAACTGTCTAGCACAAAGAAGCAGCAAATTGGTTTTAAAATTGCCCTGTTATTGTTAGTCTGGTATGCATATGCTTAGTCCAACAGAAAATCAAAAGTTGCCGTTGTGCTTTGAACTGTCACAGGGGAAATAAAGTTTGGGAGAAGGATGACGTGCTACCTCTCTCTCTACTTCTGTTTCTCTGTGTACTGGGTCTGTTAATTAATCCCCCTAGGTATGTGGATGTGGGGGGGGGGTTGGTATTATTTTAAATCATTCCAAAATTCGGCCAACTTTCATTCTCTGTGCGTGCTTATTCTATCCTCACTTTATATTGCCAGCTTGTATTTGTTTATAAGTTCTGTGTTTGCTCACATGTAGCCAACTGAATAGATTCTTGGGTTGTATCTACATGACAGTCTCTTCCTCCCCTCTCCCCAGAGGCCCAAAGCAAGGGATCTTGTTGGGTTTAATGCTCTCTAAAGATATCTCAGCATATCACATGTGTCTTACATCACAATGATCTAATGTCAGTTTGCAGTATGAATACATCCATTGTGATGTAAGTTTGCAGTATGGATACACCCATTGTGATGTGACACATTGAACAGCATCCTAGGAGGTCTGATTAAGTGCAAGGAGACCAAGTAGCAGGTGAGAAGGAAAGTGGTTCTTAGGCCATTTGGGCTCGGGAACTGTTGTCTTCCATAGGTGGGAGATCTGCTGTTCTTCAGATTCCTTGTTATTCTTCAGGAGCTATGTTTACAGCCTCAAAGTCCTATCAACCCTGACTTAGATGAGAATTGTGGCCATCAGGTCAGCAAAGATTCAGCATGGTAGGTAACATTTTATTGAACATGTACCCCCACACAGACCTTCATCCCCAATCATAAAGAGGCAGATTCTTGTTTCTTTGTTAAGTCAGGAAACAGAGAAAAGTAGTGGCTACATAACTCTATTAATGAATTTGTTTAAAGCTCAGTAAAAAGTAACCCTGTGCGTGCGCGCATTTAAAAGGTGAATTAGTATCAAGCCATTTCCAAGGTTGGCAGCCATAGTGGTGATTGCTGAATGTGTAAGTCAGGCACTTAAAGATCTTATGTTACAGGTTGGAACCACAAGAGGTTTTGATTTATTTAATAACACAAAGAAAAAGATCAGACGAGCAGAGATAAACAGGCATGCATGTTTTTTATTATTTCTGCCCTCCAGAATTAAATTTATTATTTCCAATCAACAGCGACAGTTGGTTTTTATTCCCTTTCATATTCCTGTAGCCTCCAAAAATAACATAGCTAAGCCATGCTGACACATAGTTTAAATAAACAGTGCTATTGAAGATTTTTTTCTTTAAACAACAAAACAAGAAAACGAGCAGCTGAAAATGTTACAGTACCTGTCAACCTGAATTTTATCTTTAGTTATATTATAGTTTTACTTTAAATTACAATAATCGTGTTTTATGTTCACTTTAAATGTTCACACTTCATTTAATTATTATTATTTAATACTTGTTATATAACTGTGATTGTAATCAGAATCCCTACTATAACAGCCAAATGGTTTTCAAAAGATTTGATAATATGGTAAGTTGAACTTAAACCTTTTGTCCTAGTAAACTCTTGTATGTTGATGTTTCCCTATGAAGCCACAAGACCGTAGGAGAAATTTGTCAATGGACAGATACCAACCGTACATGTAGTTGTTGCTTTGTTGATGGAATATAATTAAGATTTCTTAATAATTTGCACAGCTGGGGTACTGGGTCATGTATCTCTGAATCCTCTTGGTTCTTTCCAAGCTGCTTTTCATGCTGTGACAAGAGAATGAATACTATGGGCCTCTTCAGAAAAAACGTACATTCATTCAGTGAATGCTGTTGCCCTGATGTATGCGCAGCCAATGGCATCTGTACAGAGACCCAGTGTGGTGCAGTGATTAGAGTGTTGGACTAGGACTTGGGAGAACAGGGATCAAATCCCTACTGGGCTATGAAGCTCAATGGGTGACCCTGGGCTTCTCAGCCTGACCTATCTCACAGGGTCGTTTTGGGGAAGAAATGAAGAGCCAGAGAACCAGGCAGGCCATCTTGAGCTCCTTCGAGAAAGAGGCAGGATATAAATGCAAATAAATAAATAGACTACAGGCACAAAAGGGGATGGGAATCTGGCAAAGTGATCTGTGCAGGGGCATCACATAGGTGGGCCCCATGTGAGGTCGATTTCCCTACTGTGGTACTTCAGGTTACAGACACTTCAGGTTACAGACGCTTCAGGTTACAGACTCCGCTAACCCAGAAATAGTACCTCGGGTTAAGAACTTTGCTTCAGGATGAGAACAGAAATCATGTGGCGGCAGCGGGAGGCCCCATTATCTAAAATGGTACCTCAGGTTAAGAACAGTTTCAGGGTAAGAACGGACCTCCAGAATGCATTAAGTTCTTAACCTGAGGTACCACTGTACAGAAGTTAGTCTACTAAGTACCATCCATTATTAGGAAAGATATGAGCTGCGTCTTTGGCCTCTTCCCTCTTGTGCTTTGACTGAGCCAGGAGAAGAATATAATAGTCCCCCAAAACTTTGCCCCCAAACTATTGTACTGTAGAAGGCAGAATGCCCCCAAGCCCTCCATTGATTTTTGCTTTTCCTTCAGGAATTGTGCTGGTATATCCATTTCATATGTTATCTGAAATATACTCAGAGTCGAGAGTGGATTTCATGAACTTTATTCAGCTCATAGTGGTGAGGAGGAATGAAAGTTCCCCCAAAGTATCTGCTTTATATACATTATTTACACAATGGGCTGCACATGATTGGCTAATTCCGGAATTCTCCTGTAGGCCAATCAGGTTGTGGATTCACTTCCACCTGGAGCTGGATTGGGTGGCTCCTGCAGACCAATCAGACTGCTGCATTCTGAATCCTATTGTTCTAGGACCAATCAGACTGCTGCATTTTGGATCCTATTCAACTCAGTACATAACACTATCTGTATGCAATGAGCAGGGTATACAGCAGGAGTTGAAACTGTGCAGTCTTCCAAACGTTTTGGGACTCCAACTCCCATCAGCCCCAGTCAGCATAGCCAATGGCCGTGGGTGATCAACGGAGGCCAGCAACATCTGGAGAGCCACAAGTTCCCCATCCCTGTTGCAAGGGCTAGTCACAGCATCTCCCTTCCTACTCCTACACATTCCCAAAGCCAAGAATCATCTTGTGGGCATGCTGAGAATCAGAGGGCGGCTTGGCGTACCTGTATCTGATGCATGAGACCACAAATCCTTCCCTCACCGCGGCTCTCTTGAGGGGAGGTGATTTGTGGGGGCATTCTCAGCAACAAATATAGTAGCATGAAAATTGAGCGCTGGACTGTCAGACGTCCTGCGGTTAGATGTTTCATACATGCAGCCGTTCTTGCTAATGTCAGTGGGTGGAAATAAAGGAGAACTCCAGCCTCAAGCATTTTCATCTCTCCCCCCCCCCCTTTTCTGGCTTGGCCCTAGTACAGAGCTAGAGTTGCGAAAGCAAGGGGCAGAGCAAAATCACATTTTACATTGCCATGTTGCGGTTCGTGCACTGGAAGGACTAGCGAGTGGGTGTTAAGACAACTGGGAACTATAAAGAATGCGATTCTGGCTGATCCAGGGAAGCAGGCTGAAACGTTTTGGTCATGTTGAGAAGGCGACTAGCTGAAGAAAGCATTTTGTGCTGGCAGGATATCAGGCAAGGGACCCTTTCATGTAGAGAAGGAGCAGCTCCGAACAGACATGTCCTCCAGGCCTTTTAAAGCTGCTGGAAAGGATCAATTTTTTTTGCTTTTGGTAACAAGTGAGGGACTCTGCCTGCCCCCACTGCTGGTTTTGTTCTCTTCCTTTCATTGTCTTTCTAGCCTGCCCTGTCTCCAGTGAGTTCCAATTTAAAATTAATGCAAAAAGTATCCAACAAAATTTGAGGGAGCTAAACCAGATGTTTAACAAAAACACATGAACCTCACACTCATCCCAAGGCCAACCAAATATGGCCACACCAGCACCCCTTGTGTTATTTCTCATTGTTTGAGGTAGCGCCGCTATCTTCCAACATCCTGTATATGCAGGGAGGTGATCGACCTGTGTCTGGGTCATAGCATCTTTGGACTGAAGATGGAGGCTCACAGGAGTTAGTGCTCCTCCACAGAAATATAAGAAATTAATCCTTTACGCATAGACAACAAGCATGCCAAGGAGAGGGAAGGGCTAGAACCTGTCTCTTTCAGAGGTAGTTTCCCAAGGTGAGATTATGTTTTTGTATGGAAGAACAAGTTTTTGTATGGAGTTATTTCTATTCCCTCCAGCTGTTCACATCTGCACAGATTCAATTCATTTTGGTTTGTGCACACAGCAGAGGGTGTTGACCTGACAGGGATTATCTCAACCCCATGCAAAGGCCATGTGGCTAAGGACAAATTAGGAACTACAGTGGTACCTCGGGTTACATACGCTTCAGGTTACAGACTCCGCTAACCCAGAAATAGTACCTCGGGTGAAGAACTTTGCTTCAGATGAGAACAGAAATCGTGCTCTGGCAGCACGGCAGCAGCAGGAGGCCCCATTAGCTAAAATGGTGCTTCAGGTTAAGAACAGTTTCAGGTTAAGAACGGACCTCCAGAACGAATTAAGTACTTAACCCGAGGTCCCACTGTACAGTCTGTGTGAAGCTAGTTTGAGAAACAATGCATCGGACAGTGGTACAGTGGTACCCCGCAAGACGAACGCCTCAGAAGACAAAAAACTCGCTTGACGAAGGAGTTTTTCGTTTTCTTAGCTGCTTCGCAAGATGCATTTCCCTATGGGCTTGCTTCGCAGAACGAAGCTTGCCCCGCAAGCTGCGGGGATAGCAGGGAAGCGCAGCGCATCTTCCCCGCTGTCCCCGGACCTCTTTTGAAGCAAGGGGCGGCAACGGGGAGAAGCTTCCCCTCTGTCCCCGGACAGTCTCCATAGGAACGCATTGATTGATTTTCAATGCATTCCTATGGGAAACCGTGCTTCGCAAGACAAAAAACTCGCAAGAAGAAAAAACTTGCGGAACGAATTAATTTCGTCTTGCGAGGCACCACTGTATATTGTAACAAAAGGATACACACACATTTTGGATAATGTCATGTGGACTCTTTAAAAACTCAGCCGCGTACGCCTGCTCAGTCTGCTGTTGATGGGCAACTTCAAGGCTTCTGCTCTACTTGCTTATCTTTCCACTAGACTTGGACCTGGCAGTTCTTCAAACAGAGGTCTGTCTTCTGTTAAGTAGGACATATGGCCATCGTAGACAGCTGTGCTGCTTAGAGCACCACATTGTCGTAGCTACTTGTGAGCAAAAGACTTAATGAGCTGATGCAGCAATGCCCTTCATAGGGCCTGTCCAAACATTTGAGAGGGCGACTATGGAAAGTTTGCATTAGAGAAAGGCAACTGACCTTAATCGCTCTGCAAAGGAACCCAGAAATACAGTGCATATCACAAATAGGTCTTGAGATGAAGTGGGGGTTGTAGCAAGGACATAGCGTACCTCTCTTTCTCTCTCTGACATGCAAGCAGCAGGCAGACATTATGTCCTCTTTTTCCAGGACGCATCCTCTTTTTCATGGGTAGAGTCGTCATAGCGCTCCATGGTTAAAAGTAGAAGTCAGAAAATGTGTCCTCTTCAGAACATGGCAACTGTACACAACCAAGTTTTTGATACAGTCATTTGATTCCACCTCTTACAAGTACAGTGGTGCCTCGCAAGACAAAAAGAATCCGTTCTGTGATTCTCTTCGTCTAGCGGTTTTTTCGTCTTGCGAAGCAAGCCCATTGACGGATTAGCGGATTAGCGCTATTAGCGGCTTATCTGCTGATTGGATCAGCTGATAAGCGGCTTAGCGGCTTAGAAAAAAGGGGGGAGGAGAAAAAACCAGCAGGAACTCGCAAGGCATTGTCGTCTTGCGAAGCAAGCCCATAGGAAATTCGTTTTGCGAAGCACCTCCAAAACGGAAAACTCTTTCGTCTAGCGAGTTTTCCGTCTTGCGAGGCATTCGTCTTGCGGGGCACCACTGTACTATGGTCATGACAATAGCTGTAGTAATGTATTCCAGAGCAAAGAAGAAAAATTGACGGGAATAATTTTGTTATGTACTGAGTTGAATAGGATCCAAAATGCAGCAGTCTGATTGGTCCTAGAACAATAGGATTCAGAATGCAGCAGTCTGATTGGTCCACAGGAGCCACCCAATCCAGCTCCAGGTGGAAGTGAATCCACAACCTGATTGGCCTACAGGAGAATTCCGGAATTAGCCAATCATGTGGGGCCCATTGTGTAAATAATGTATATAAAGCAGACATTCTGGGGGGAACTTTCATTCCTCCTCACCACTATGAGCTGAATAAAGAGCATGAAATCCACTCTCGACTCCGAGTATATTTCAAATTTTCTTCTTAGAATCATTGCCAGGGTGGGAAATAAATGTAATAAATTGGTAATGAAGCCCCCGGTAATTAATGTTAAAATAAAATAAAAGAAAGACCCTAAAATAAGACACTATGGAGCCATACTGTCACTTCATTGACCAAATGCTGAGGGTGATCTTGATAAGCTGTATTTGAATCCTTAGGGTGGGATGTGCTTTAAATGTATGTTGTGTGTGCAGCTAAAGCAAGAAATAGTAAAAGGAGATAATGCTGTAAGAATACATGACTTCACCTACCCTCACATTGGCTTGAGATTCTCTCTCTCTCTCTCTCCAGTCCTGCCTAGTGGTATTATATCCATATTAGCATTATTGGGTGTTAGGCTGTGGCTGAGAGAGAAGCATAAAACAAACTTGCACTGCTCTCTACTGCTGTTATCACCATGCTGGAGGTTGAGGAGGGTCAGTTGAGTGGGGGGCAGGGAGTGAGAAATGTCCCTATTTTCATCTGAGGAACGTTGTTGGATGGTACGACAAGTTTATCCAGTGAAGGAAAGTCCCCTTTCCGCTCTTTTGAAAAAGGAATGAGTAATTGGCAAAAATGTATAAATCAAATGCAAAGAGAAAGAAGGTACTTTCTATCACATGTGGTGGTCTTTGTAAGGTTAAAACTTACTGGGAGATGATATATAATGAATTGAAAAAGATGTTTAAAATAACATTTGTAAAAAACAACAACCCAGAAGCTTTCCTTTGGGAATTATAGGGGAAGAATTACCTAAACAATATAGAAATTTATTCATGTATGTGACTACAGCGGCAAGAATGTTATTTGCCCCAAAATGGAAAGAAGTCCCGACGAGAGAAGAATGGATACAAAGACTTATGGACTATGCAGAAATGGCGAAACTTGCCAGAAGAATAAGAAATCAAGATAACAAAGGTTTTTTTATATAAAAGAATGGAAATGGTTTATTGAATATTTATAAACAAATTGTAAACAGATAAGGACATTGGCTGGATTATTGTAATAACCTGCAGTTTCATAAGAGTATATAATTAAAGGAGATGAATAAAAGTATAAGTTAAGGTAATTTAGAATATGCAGGAAATGATAAAAACTAAATTTAAGGAACCACAGAAAGAGGAGGAAGTCGAGTTTTGAAATGTTAAAATGATTGTAAAACTATTGAAATGTATATAACTGAAAATCATAAATAATAATAAAAAAAGGAAAAGGAAGGAATGTTTGTTCCAGAGCCTGCTCAAAAATGTATATATTCAGGAAGGGCCTGCTGCTCTCACACAGGCATGCTTTGTGCGGATGAGGGACAGGGCCTTCTCAGTGGTGGCTGCTCCCAGACTCTGGAACTCCAGAGTTCCAACAGGTTTTTGGGAACTGGCTGCTTTTTTAACTGTAATTATTTGTATGTTTTAAAACAGATTTTATACAGTATGTGTAAGGAAAACACTGGGGCCTAATTTGAATAGAATGTTTGATATTTGGTGGGTGGGACTTGTGTGTTTTGCCCCGGAATCGGCCTCTCCCTTCAGTGTGTGTTCTGTTCTGTTCTGTTCATTTGAGAATGTCATTTAAGAGGAACCAACAGCCTCCTCTTGTTTCTTGCCTCAGACTTGCCTCATGTTATTATATTTAGTTTCTCCAATTATGTTATTTTGTCAGTTTTCTTCATTATTTAATTATTAATTGAATTTATATACCATCGTATACCTGAAGGTTTTAGGGAGGTTCACAGAACAAAATCAAAATATAAAACCACAAAATATATAATCAACATGAAAAACAACCTAATAACGCCCCCCCCCAATAAAACCCCACATTTTAAAAGGGCATATGATTAAAACTTAAGTTTACATTTACGTGAGCCACTTATTTTCTCAAAGAAAAAGAAACTCAGCTGAAATGGAATATCTTAAACTTGGGTGAGTGAGGAGATATTCCCAGTTTGCCAGCAGGATTTATTTTGTTAATTCACAACAGTATGTGTATAGTTTTTTTATTGTTTTTAAATCGTGGGATTTTTTTCCTTTAAAAAAATGATTCTTGTTTTCATTTGCAAGCAGCCTTGAGTCCTGTCGGAGGGGGGAGGCGAGATATAAATAAATATACATATAACAAGATGCTCGCTACCATCTTGTTAAACTAACGTCGATTTCTCTCCAGCAGCAGTTCCGCCACTCTTGGCCCCGCATATGGTGGAGGCACTGTAGCAGGAACCGGAAGTCAAGGCGACGCCCGAAAAAAAACCTTGCTTGTCGGGCTTTCTCTTCCAACCTCCAACCGCCGCATCTCTTAGCGTTTCCCCTTCTCGCCGAGGCACAAGCGCCCGGCTGACGACAAACATGCGGCGGCGCGGGTGCGCATGCGCGCGCCGGGGAGAGAACCGCAAGCCCGCGCTAACGGGCGGGCGGGTGAGTGAGTGTTCCCAACGCAGCCTCAGGCAGCGCCAGCGTTCCCGCCACGCGCCGACGCAAGGCCGCGCGCGCGCGTGCGAGCGACGCTAGGTCCAGCCCGGCCTCGTCGCGCCGGCGGCTGTGTCGCTCGCTCCCCAGTCTCCAGACGCTGACGGAGGAGGGCAGCGCTTGGGGAGCTGGAGGGCGGAGCTTAGCAGGGCGGGCCGGGCCCCGGGGCTGCGCGGGAACCTCGTCCGCGGTGCCTGAGGGGTGGAAGCGAGGCTGGAGCCTTCGAGCCGAGCGCCTTGAACTCAGGGCCTCACCGGGTCCTCTCCTGGGGGACGTGACTCTTCGCCCCGTGTCCTGGCGCTGCTGCTCCCTTCGGGTCCCAGGCAGGGGCTCCCGTTGCCATAGCGACGCGTGGATGAGCCCTTTCCCGCTACACCCCTCTCAGAGTAGAGATGGCGGTTGACATTTCTCCTGCCATGTGACTGAGGAACTTCCCAGCCCCCCCCCCGATTTGTGGCCATTCATGTGGACCATCCACCTTCGTCTCTGTTGGTTGCTTAGAGCCCAGCTGCGCCCTGCAGCTCTCCTGAGCTTAAGTAAGACCAAGTTGCTTGAGAAGGTTTGCTGGCCTGTGTTGAAGTCGCCTCTGGGTGTGATGAGATGGGGATGGTGCTGCGTTTATTCCCACCTTTCCCAGTGTGTGTGCGAGAGAGAGGGGAGGCTTAATGTAAAAAGGAATATATGTTGTCCAGCAATAAAGCTACCGCTACATTTGCAAAGCTAAGCAGGCTCTGGTATGGTTTCAAATTGGATGGGAGACTGAGATTCCTGCGTAGATGACCTCTGAGGTCCCTTCCAACTCTCTAATTCTATGATTCTATTCAATAAAATATGCTATGATTTTTGCATTAATAATGTTCTGCTGCACTTCACTGACAAAATGTGGTGGTAGGTTTTGAGATCCTAAAAGGACATGCTGAAATAGTTAACATTCTAATACTCGTGTTTTGTGGCAGAGGTGGAGTTTCAGAAGGGGAAGGGAGCCCCTTATTTTGGGGTGCCTCAGTTTTATTTTCAAATTGATAGGTCACCTGAGTTTTTTATTTGAGAGAATCGTGATGTTCCATTTGTAAAACATTCCCATTAGAATTATCAAACTAAAAAGGCACCTAAAAGTTTTCTGTGGCAGTTTTAAAAACCTAACTGCTCTCTATATTTGTTTCTGTTTTTATTTAAAGGTCAGCCTATTAGCACAATAGAAAAGTCAGATATGTGATACGACTGTATTATACTGCATTGTCACATATGTAGGCTACTATCTGGTGTTTCCTATAATTGTTTTTGTAGTGAGAGGGGTGGTCATCCTACATGGAATGGTAGTACCTTCACAAAAATATACTGCATGAAATCTCCCATGGACAGAAAAATGCTATACTGTATGCTTATTCATTTGTTTTCAGGGAGAGTCCTCAGCTGTGTTTTCTCTTGGATGGAAGTATGCTGTTCTCCACAGAAGATGGTAACCTTGAAGTATGAGCATGGAAAAGGGGATAAGCTCAGTAGAAGTTCTACCCTCCAGATCTTCACACACCACTGCAGTAGGGGAGATGGTGAAAGAACACGAAGCAAAGCAAGCTCAGAAAGGGAGACGAGTGGGATTTGTACTTGTCCATGCAGGTGAAGGCATGTGCAGTGTCCTATAGGAAATTTGTGTAGAATATTTTGGGGGAAGATGGGGGGTAGAGAAGAAATTGATATGCAGGAATTTGCTCTCAGGGCTATGCTTCATCTCATTTAAGATAGGAAGTACGATGCATATATCTTTGCACTTCTCATTTGAGCTGGAGACATCTCATTTTATGTTTAACATCATATTCTTCTGCACTTTCTTATTTGAAAACAAAAACTGTATTGGGCCCCTTTTACATTTGTGGCCCAGTGTGGAAGCTGCTTCTGCCTGGTGGTGCAGTTTCACACTTTAGCGCTAGGTGTGTGTGTGGGTATTTCTGATGCAGCTGGCACTCTGCTAGAAGGCCGAGTGCTGACTGAGTGCTGAAGACCTACATGTTCAGTCCCTGTTCTTGAGGTTGCACTGTGCACATGCATGTCCTTATACTGCTGGATTGCACTAGGTGGAGGCAGTTCCCCCACTGATGGCAGTGTGTATGAATGAACTTTCAATGGGATGGATGCTTGTTAGCTTTAGGAAGCAGCTGGGCTGTATTTTATATTGGTGAGAAAAGGTTGGTTCCGTTAATTTTAGATAAAGTGGGAGGGTCTAACTAATTGAATTAATCCCTTCTCTCCCCTCTTCCCTTCAAATCTTCCTTGATATTAGGTGCAGGGTATCATTCTGAATCCAAAGCCAAAGAATATAAGCATGTGTGCAAAAGAGCATGTAGGAAGGTAAGAGTTTGCTAGTTTTGGAGCAAGTGTTTAATCTTTTGGAACATGTTGCTGTATTTCTTCATGAAGTACAGAATTGAAATGTTACTCTTTTCTCCATGTATACACAAGGATGTCCCCTCCCATAAATATATAACTTATAAATTCAAAAATGTCATCTGCCTGATAGCAACTTTGAACGTTTAAAATTAATTTTTAAATTTAATTTTCTGCACAATACTTGAGAAAGTCATCATCTTGTGCAAGGAAAAAAATGGAATGCTTATGTTACTTGTGTAGTGTTTCAGCTGCTTCAACACCTTGAAATGCCTTGATCTTTCTGCTCTTCTTAATTTTCTCATTTTGCAAGATGCTTTTGATGAATTTTGGATCTTCACAAATTGTCTTTTTATTAGCTCTACATAGGCTGTAATCTTATACATATGTACATAGGAGTAAGTCCTGTTGAAGTCAGTGAGACTTACTTCTGAGTAGCCATGCATATGGTTGCACTGTTAGCTATTTTATTTCCATTTTTTCTCTTACTACGCTAGGTATAGTATCTGACCTAGATGGCGTTGCACTGACTAAAGAGTAACCAGCTTCCTTGCCTCTTGTATTTTAACTTCAGCTTTATCACTATTTAATATGTTTTTAGAGTTTTAAAATCTCAACCTTATTTATATAGTTACATATTTAGAACTTGCTTAGAAACAACCATAAAAATATTTTTCTGAGTTGAAGTGGGATTTTGTATTTCTTCTCACTTGGGCTTTCTTGAACCCCTTGGAGGGAAGGAATTCTCAAATTGGGGAATAACAATTGGGAATATCTCCTTGTGTCATTGTTAGGAACCCAAGCTCAACAGCCTGTAGAAATCATGATAGGATGTGAGGAAGGCCCAGAGGTAATCTCTGTCAATTGGAGCCCTGTTGGATAAAAAATCTTCAGATGTGTCTTCAATGTTATACGGTGGTACCTCTAGATGCGAACGGGATCCGTTCCGGAGCCCTGTTCACATCTTGAAGCAAACGTAACCAGCAATGGCACGTCTGCGCACAGGCGCGTCGCTTTTTGCTGCTTCTGCGCATGTGTTGGACGTCATTTTGAACTTCTGCGCATGTGCAAGCGGCGAAACCCGGAAGTAACGCGCTCCGTTACTTCTGGGTTGCTGCGGAGCACAACTCGAATGCGCTCATCCCGAAGCACATTCAACCCGAGGTATGACTGTAGTAAGCCAGTGCAAATGTTAGAACATCAATGGAAGATGTTCCCTGTAGATCCTCTCCCCTTCCCAGTCCATCAGATGTTTGGGTTGCTTTTAGTTGCTGTGTTTGGAATTTCACTTCACTCTACTTTCTGGGCAGAAAACCAACAAATGTCTAATCTGAAAGCAAGCCTTATAACATCTTTTTTGCCCACAGTGTGGCATTAGGTTAATGCAGTGTGTGTGTGTGGTGGAAATCTGTTTCAGAACAGAAGTATGCTTTCTTTACAAATCCATAATTTGAAAATTATTTTCTCATTATTGACTGGTTTGTTTCCTATTTCATGCAGTGAAACTGGGGGGAAATTCCATTTTTATCTGTGTAAATGGTAATGTTGGTATTTTAATGTCCTAGTGTTATCTTAATATGTGAAGTACAATGTAGTCAGAGTTACTGGTATTATGTGGTGCCTTAATTTAATAATAGTGAAATAAGTGTTTAGATCCTTTATTTCCCCTCTCAGAGTACTCCATACACCAGGAATGGGGAACCCCTAGATGCTAGTGGTTTGCAGCTCCCATATTCCCAGACCATTGGCCAAGCTGGCTGGTGCTGATGAAGTCTAGCAACTTTGGAGGACCACAGGTTCCCCATCCCTGCCCTGCCCCCTTCTTGATTATAATTATGTTTTGTAATGTCTGTCTCAGGACCAAGTGACTCTTTGGCCTTTTCTGTATAGAAGATTTAGTATGTAAAAAATAAGAGGCAAAACTTTATATCCTAAAAATTCTGTCTTCTAGGCAATTGAAAAGCTACAGGCTGGGGCTCTTGTAACAGATGCAGTGACTGCAGCGCTAGTTGAACTAGAGGTACTTCTCTTTATTCAGGCATTCACTCTTTTGGTTGTAGTTTGTTGACCACGTTTTTCTGTTCAGCTGCCCTATATTAAATGCATTAACTTTGCAACCAATGCTAGAAGTCTTTCATATGTAAAAGGGCAATTTTAATATAATTATGATTTCCCTCCTCATTTTTCTGTCTGCTTCTGCTTTTTATTGCTGCAGGTGTCATTCCTTTTGTGGAAAGAAAGGTGGCTGAGCTTATAACTGGGTGCATTTCAGCTTTTTGTTGTTTTTTCTTTGGCAGTTAGGGTTTGCTTCCTTAATGTCTGCTTTAATCGTTGTGGGGAGCAACTAGTAATTCCTAATGTGCTTTCAATAAAGACATGCATCTGTTTTCATAAGATGAGGGACAATGCCATAACAAAACAACACATTAATTCCCTAGGTAAGACCTTGAACAACTAATCTTGCTACCCTAAATATGTGGTATGATTTAAACAAACATTTTTTTTTAGTTAAATTTAAAAAGTGCAGTAGAATATCATTTGGTATTTCTGAGGAACTTAAAAAGCATGAATAACTAAACGGATAACAGTACTGGAATTACAGTTGTCCCATAGGTCAGGTTATTGTGTTTTAAAGTGAAAATGTTCTGAGTCCCTGCGGTTGTGCAGGGTAATTACATAGAGCGAATTAGCTCCTAATCGAATGATTTCTGATATCAGCTCTTGGCCACTCAGCTTTGGTTTTGTAGGAGGTATAGGTACTTCACTGTCTCTTAACTATGATTTGAAATATTAAGCTTTAAACCTTTAGCTATTATTATGAATATGCCATCAAATGGTTAGCATGTGCATGGAAATTGATACTGCAGATGAGATGGGTTATTTCTGAATAGATGGGTGAATGCCAGACAGAGCTTTCCTTTCCGAGCCAGCTTTGTCTGCTTTCTTTTCCTTGGTCTCTTCTTCTTCCCTCTCTCTGTCCCTTGGTGGCTCTGCTTCACCTTACCTGCTGTTTTCTATATGCTCTTCCTTCCCTTTGGTCTTATTCAGTGGTAGTCCATACCTGTGACCATGTTGGCAATGGTGGGAAGCAATCTTAAGTCTTCTCCCAAATATATTTGTAGGCCTAGCAATAAGCATTACTACGAGAATGGCTTTGCCACAACTTCCCCATAGAATCCACTTTCTTTTACTTGGTTACCTTTCCTCCCTTGCATGTCTTTCTCTGCCTTTTAAATCTTAATTGGATGCTGAAGTATATCAGTTGGCATATGCATGGTGCCCCACCTTGCTCCTTAGTCCAGCTGTGGGGAACCTTTGGCTCTCCCAGATGTTGCTGGGGGGAAAACATATTTGGAAAGATCTGGCTTGAGTTCTTTCAATTCTTGACAGTTCGTCTTTATTTCTCTGTTCCAAGGGGATCTTGGAAACTGTGAATAAACAAGGGTTTACAACTGGTAGGAGGAAAACATATGAGCTCTTAATGGAGTTGAATTGGGAAGGAACTTTCCCTCGATAGCAGATCAGGGCCTTTATCAGTGTTGCTACCAGTACCTGTAATATTGATAGGAAAGTCTCTGAATGTAGTGGAATGCATAAGGAGCTCCTGACTGAGGTTACCTTTTTTATTTTTACACCCTATTTTTACAGAGACTTCTACAGACTACAAATCATCTGATTTTGTTTGAATGTGAGAAAGAGGGGGAAAGATGATGTGCCTTTTCAGGCAGTTGTCTCCTCCCATCTGCTCCCCACTCAGTTCTGCTGAGTTTACATATTGTCGATTACACAGGATTCCAGCCAGTCCAAGAGGCATCACTTCAAAGACTTGTCAAGGAGCAGGAGTTTCTATTGATCTTTTATGAGCTAGTAGACAGTTTGCTTGTGGTATGCTGGCTGTTTTTTGCTCACTTTCTGTGTAGAAAGAATGCAAGCTCCTTGTGCCAGACGATGTGACTTCACAGAAATGCAGCCAGCTACTCTGTGAATTGGACATAGCAGTTTGCATGTTGAGAAGATAATCTGCTGTGATTTAGTTGTCAGTGACCGCTGTATTTCCTAATATTAAGGTGGCCGATGTTGTTTGCAGGTGCTTGCCAGATGAGGACATAATTAAGTATTTTTACATTCCTCCAGTGCGAGCAGAAAGTGTGAAGAATATTTGTAAATATAGCACGAAGGAATCTAGAACATCAGCGATGGGTACTTAACGGGACTGCACAAGCTGCAAATATTAATGCTGTGGGTGGGAACCCCCCTGCATCCCCAATGTGCAAATGCAGAGTTCCAGATATTTGGGTGGACGGAGAACTGGAACATGCTTTTCTTCATCAGTTCTGTGAAATCTGCTTCTTTTCTAAGGACGTTCCTTAAGGATGCACACTCAGCACACATACTCACTCACTCACTCTCTGATTATTATTTTTCTAGATTGTTCCCCAGGAAAGTTCCTCAGTACTGGGCAGTAAGTAAGGGCTTAATTCTAGTTAAGATGAAAATGGAAGTATTAGCTATTAGACCTATGTCAGGTGTGGGGAAGGTCAATGGGCCAGTTGTGGCCTGCGAGGCCATTTCCCGCAAACCACACTCACCCGTGCATCAGCTGATGTGTCTGGTGATGTCAGCCAGGCAGGAGGACGGAGCTTAATCCTGTACTGGCTACGTGCCTGTTCTCTGCGGGGAGTATGGTGCTTCTCAAAGCATGCTTGAAGCACCTTGTGCACTTCTCCTGTAACAGGGAGGGAGGGTGGGTGGGTGGCAGCTGCTGCTGCTGCCTGCTCACAGGAGAAATTTCAAGCAGCATTTTTGAGAAGTGATGTAAAGCAGCCCTGCTGCTCTTGTTTCAGCTGAAATGGGATAACAGGGGCTGCCATAAAGCACGTCTCAAAAACGCAGTTTGAAGCAGCTCTCCTCTCCCATTTAAAAGAAAAGGGGGTGACTACTTCCAACAGCACTTCTGCAAAAGGCTTTAAGACAGTCCCTGTGTTCATAATTCAGGCTGAAATGGAAGCATGGGGTTTGTCTTATAGCATGTGCAAGTCTCCCTGCACTCCCCTCTTTAACTTCTGAGATCAGGAGTTTTAAAAGGGATGTGGAAGACTTGCACAGCTGCGTATTTAACAGGTGGGTGGCTCCACCTGTCAATCATACGATGTCATAATGCTGTGTGATATATAAGTGAGTGACCTGGCCCATCTGTCAAATTTGACCCACGAGGCCAATCTTAATAAGGATCTGGCCTGAGAAGCTGACCCCCCCCTTGCTTTTATGTGGACCTTAATCAGATGTGAATTTCTCTGTATTGTTTCTGGAGTTGGAATGCCCAGGACAGCCTGCATAATTGGTCAGTTTTCTTGGCATTCCCAGAGACATCACATACAAAGTTTTGCCTTGCTCATGATATTTTGTAGATTGGTCAGAGAAGATAAATTTGATCACTGTTCTGCAGTTATCTGTTGTTGCTTAAACACAACAAGATTGTTCTTGTTGTTGTAGAAATAAAGGGAGGACTTGTGAATAATTTCAGTTGAAATAAAATATAGTATCAAGTCAAGTGCATGCTATTATCTTTCAAGAAAGTAGTGCTGAGACAGTTTCTCTATTGGAGTACTTTTGATTTTTTTTTTTTTTTACGCCTGCTCTATTGCAGAGTGTGTTGCTTTGGTCGTTGCTTAGCCTAATTTTTTATTTTTTATTTTTATTTGAAAAATGTTTTGTGCTGAGCTTTGTGGGTGGGTGTCCATTTCTCTTAGCTTTTTCTTGCTCCTTTTTTCCGAGTGAAAGAGAACTCTTATCTGTTTTCTTAACAGATGAATATTGTATTGACATGTTTTGGAGAACTGGAAAGTCTAAGCTGAAGAACACTAGAGATGGCAGTGACAAGCATTGCTGCTATAAAAGAGTGATAAAAATTCCTAGCAGATCTTTCACATTTTAAATGTGACTTTATTTTAATGATTGCAGCTCATAAAATGATATTTTCAAATCATTCCCTCCCTTCTTTCACAAGCATAGATAGTCTTACATCACTGGGCTAATACCATTGGTATTTAAATGATATATTTGAGTTCATTCTTCTGATAGTAATTGACAAAGTGTAGAGAAAAGACCATTTTCCGTAGGCGTTATTCTTTTTCTGACTATTTTGGGCGGTGTGAGTGTGACGTTTTTCCTATGATGCCCTAACATTTTATCTGTGATTAAAACACAGTGGCTTCAAAGCATAGCCTAAAATTTAACATACCAAAAGATTCTTTTTTGTTGAATTTCATCGGTTTGCCACTCCCATTTTCCAACAAGGACCCTTTCTAGTAAGGCATCTACTCCTTCCCCCAAGTCCTGTGGTGACTATCAATAGGAGGAGGAGTTTGGATTTGATATCCCGCCTTTCACTCCCCTTCAGGAGTCTCAAAGCGGCTAACATTCTCCTTTCCCTTCCTCCCCCACAACAAACACTCTGTGAGGTGAGTGGGGCTGAGAGACTTCACAGAAGTGTGACTGGCCCAAGGTCACCCAGCAGCTGCATGTGGAGGAGCGGAGACGCGAACCCGGTTTCCCAGATTACGTGACTACCGCTCTTAACCACTACACCACACTGGGTCAGTGCTTTTTTTCTAAAAAAATGTTTAAGGGTACTCTCATTTTGACTCAAGAAAATCACCATTTTATAGTTCAAATTGGGAAAAATAAATACAGTAAATGGATAAAAGTACAAAGATGCACAAAATGTTTAGGGATATGCATACCCCTGCGTACTCCCAGAAAAAAGTACTGGAAACAGTCAGTCACTATGATGATGTATGGACTAGTGGGAAGACTGGCAACTTTTGTGGACATGATCAAGACAGGATAGCTTGAGGTGCCCATGGCAAGAGACAGCATCTAATAAATTCAAATAATAATAACTTAAGTGCCCAGTTATGTGACATAGACTACATTCACTCATCCTACTAAGGCATGGTTAATGGTTCACTGTGAACATGGAGATCAACTTTGATGCACCACAATCAAAGGCTTAGAAACACACTTGGGGATTGTGCTGTGCTTTTCTCAAACCAGAAGCAGTGAGCCTTGGCATCAGAGGATGGCTTGTTTGAAGTGAAACAGACCATGATTCCTCATTTGAATGTAATGTTAATCTAAGAATCCTGGTTTGTTGCCCCTGCTTGTTATCAGGGAGAAGCAGAAGTAGGAGCACGCTATGTGTTTGTAGTGAAAATGTTATTTACCGTGAATTTCTGTTGTGTTGGAGGACATTCTCTTTTTATGCCTCCTCTTCCAGCAGGAAGAGTCATCATGCCCTCCAGATCTTCCCTGCCTTAGATGGAATAGGATGGGTCTTTTGCCTATCTGGCGAAAATTCCCTTTTTTCCTCTACGTTTGCTGTGAGTTCATTCCTTCTATTTCCTCCTCTTCCCTTGCTGTGTTTGTCAGGTTTGTTGTTTACTTCTTGGTTTTTTATGTTTGTGTTTCCCCACAAACACCCACCCACACCTTGTGTTTGGATTTGATACCCCGCCTTTCACTCCCTTTAAGGAGTCTCAAAGCGGCTAACATTCTCCTTTCCCTTCCTCCCCCACAACAAACACTCTGTGAGGTGAGTGGGGCTGAGAGACTTCAAAGAAGTGTGACTGGCCCAAGGTCACCCAGCAGCTGCATGTGGAGGAGCGGAGACGCGAACCCGGTTCCCCAGATTACGAGACTACCGCTCTTAACCACTACACCACACTGGCTCTCAATTTGTGTGTTGCCTTTCTTTGTTTTTACTTCCCGGGGTGGTGGTGGTGGTTTCCCTAGTCATTTTCTCCTGGTTCCCTTTTGGCCTCCTGGTGAGTCTCGCATTACTACATCAAGCAGGACTACCACTGTTGGACACTGAGCACCCTTATTGCTTGGTGGATCTGGCAGGGTCCTGCATTACTCCATCAAGGAAGACCACCATTATCGTGAAAATGAACTCCTTCACTCCTCAGTGGCAATTGCAGTAGGTCCCGCATTTACCCCACCAAGTGATATTATTGTCTTCCCAGAGATAGGCAGCTAGTGTTGATTTTACCCTTGGTGAGTCCTACGTTTACCACCTCATCAAGCGGGACCACAGTTAAACAGGCTTTGGGTGCCTTTTTTGTTCTTTACG
The DNA here is from genome assembly GCF_965112155.1 of Podarcis liolepis. Lineage (NCBI taxonomy): Eukaryota > Metazoa > Chordata > Lepidosauria > Squamata > Lacertidae > Podarcis > Podarcis liolepis. The sequence goes on along the minus strand of NC_139557.1, from coordinate 17,557,509 downwards.
GAATGCACCTGTGATTTGTACTGACAACACTTTGGCATGAGCTTACATCAACAAGCAGGGTGGTACCCTCTTGCAGAGGTTGCTTTTGTATGAACTGAGTTATCTTCCAAATAACTTACAATGTTTTTAACCCATGTGAATTTACAAAGTTTTTTTTTTTTTTTTGGTAAGGGAAGATATCTGAAAATTGTTTTACATCAATGCCATAATTTATTCAAAGGCTTAATTCAAACAATACAGAGATATTTCTGGGACAGAGAATATATCCCTTACCAGAGACACTCCTCCAGCTCAATCCAGTATACCATTAATCATGGCATATTGTAACCCACTGAGTCTTTGAATTGCCATTATGAGTTTGTTTCCAGCACTGTGATCAAGGCTTCCATACTGATCTTCATAAAAAGAATATCTTTGTTTTTTTGGAACATGTGCTAATTTAAGAAGTTGCCTCGTTGCATTGGCCACAGACCTTTGATCTGATCTGCTTATTTTGCTTGTTAATTAGTTGCCAGTTATTTGTGTAACTTTAATTTATTGAACCATTTCAGTGTTTCTTCACAGATGTAAAATACCACCTGCAGTTTGGTTTTGAGGAATGTTTCACTTCTAGCAAGAGTAGAGAGATAAATAAAAGTTGTAATTTGGGTTGTGCAGAACAGAAATGGGAAGAGAACAGAAATTCATATGGTGCTGTAATTTACTGATGTTGTGGGATAGCTCAGTCAGTAGAGCAAGAGGCTCTTAATCTCAGGATTGTGAGTTTGAGCCCCACGTTGGGCAAAAAGATTATTGCATTGCAGGGGGTTGGACTAGATGGCCCTTGTGGTCCCTTCCAACTCTACAATCCTGTGATGTTCCTAGGACCTGTCTCCAGGTCAGTCCCTCAGCTGCTCTGCTGAGTCCAGACTTTCCTTAAAGTACTGTCTGCCATCATGTACTGACAGCAGTAGGTCTCTCTCTTTATATTCTTCCTCTAGTACATCTACGCAAGACACATGGAGTGAGATACATTCACCTTGGAATCCAGCCAGACCAGATCATAGACAGTTAAAACATAAATATATATTTGCTTATGGAAAATAATATCTAAAACAAGTAGTCATTGTATACAGAATTCTTATATTTTCAGTATCTTAACATAAGTCTTCTCCACAACATCTATGCTTTTATGCATGTGCTTTCATTATCTCTGCCATTGCATTCCTCTTGTCTGTTTTGTTCACAGAAACTCTCTCCTTTTAGTTGTCATTTCCTTCCATTGACACTTGACAACTTTTGAAGATTAATGCTGCAGGTCTTAATGATCATTGCCTATTGACACTTTTAGGAAATAGGTATTCATACTGTCACATGTTCTCCAAACTGGGGAGACCAATTACGTAACCACATTTTAAAAAGTTAGTATTTATATATACTTCCAAAACAAATACAGTTTATTGATCTCTGCCCCCCTTTGGCTTCTTTTCATATAATTGTAAGTAGCCAGTTGAGTGCTTGAGAAAGAGCTGACAATAAGTAAATGCGAGAAATGAGAGAGTGCTTGCTTATAGTGATAGAGTCTCTGTATTGTACCACAAAGTGCCTCTGGCTCCTAGTTCAGCCACACTATTAGGTGTTTGGGAATGTAGTAGGTTGTATTCTAGAGCCTTTTATAGCTTTGTCTTTCCTGAAGGTGGCTGAAGTGCTCAGTGGACACTGCTAGCTAGCTATTACTGTGATTACAATAGGTTTGTACACAGTCTCATAAATGCAACAGTAAGGATTTGTTTTCGCAGAAGCTCTCTCTCTGTATGAATGTATGTAAATATATCTAAAACCAACAACTTCATATGTCCCAGAGGCCTGAGATTTTGTTTTTGACAGTTCATAGAGAGATAGATAACTGTAATTATTTAATGATTGGTCTTTAGGCATTGTATGTAATATTAGCCCTGTGCATGAGCAAGCAGGTGTTAATCAAACTGGCCACTGAAACAACGTTTAGCACATAGTGGCCCAGTTTCCATATCATGGTAAACCTAGTTAATGGTTCTGTGAGTGTGGAGATTGCTGCTGCTGCTGCTTCGCTCCTTCCGTAGTGCATGTGGGAGCATCGATGATCTATGGCTTAGCGTTCTGTCTGCATCATGGATTGTGGTTTTGTTTTGCTCCAAACAAACCACAACATGAAGGCAGGAACAAGCCTTGCCTACTCTTTGTAGTTTGTTTGAAGCAAACCAAACCAATATCTCCAGTTTAGACAGAACACTAAGCTAGGGATTGTTGATGGTTACTTCCAGTTGCACAAGGGAAGGGAAGCCCCATGTCCCCAGTCAACAATTAGCTATGTCTTACCATGATACGTACACGCAAAGAAAAGCTGTACTGGAATCTCAGAATTCAGAAACTTCTTGAGGTGTTACAGCACTGAGCCCAGTTATGAAACTGCCGATATATTTGCAAATAAATATTGGATAGAAAATATTGAAGAAATGTAAGTGATAGTACATGTGACGAGGGAAATTTATTTTGACACTATATGATTAGAATTATCAACTGCAGTTGTTATGGGAATAAGTCAGTGATGACATAATTCTCATTTTCAGTGTGATAAGCTATGCCTTAAGCTCTGAAGACTTGGTTGACAAATGCTTTGGCTGATGTTTTTAATCTTTATTCTCTCATTGTGATGGAGTGATCTTGCTTATTCACCAGAACAAACCCATGATCATTCTGTTTGGGAGGATTGTGTGTGTTTTGCATACTGCTTAGGGAATGCAAAGTTGTTGTGTGGTATTTTTTAAAGAAATGAAATCGATTGTGTCCTTAAATGTTGCTCCCTAATTTGGAGGCTGGGATGGAAGGAGGAGGAGAAATGACAGTGCAACTTGGGCAGATTAATGGCCTCATCTTAAAAATGGCATTGCTTTCAAGGCTTTGTTTGGTCTTTTATGGAACTGAATGTTTGTAGCTGGAATAATTAACATCCTCTGACTGTTCTGTGTTATATGGTTTATTTTCTAGTAAAAGGGATACCAGTTAAGTTTGTTGCAATAAGGTTCCACTGAAATATGTGTGAAAAGTTAGGCATGGCTAAGAGAAGTCCAACTGATTTCAATAGGGACAGAGTTTGACTAACTTGCTCTGGATCTAACCCAAAGTACTTTAATCATAGCTGTGGATTATCTGATTCCTGCTGGCCTACGTAAGGGTTATGATGACAAATACTCTTTATTTCCACACTTCAAAGATGTTACTTGCTTTGTAGTTTTGGGAAAATGAGAATTTCTTCCATATGAGTAGTTTGACAGACTTGTTTCTTAAGCCACACCGCCTTTATGAGATGTGTAAATGTGATAATAAAATGGCTAGTTAAGAAAGAAAACAATAGGGTGGCAAATTTGTGGAGTTGGGAGAAACCACTTTATCCTTTATTTTAGAGGTATTAAGCGCATAACTTTATCATCCAGCTTGCAAGTCCCCAAATGTTTCACACAGCCCTGCATTCAGCTGTGTACCTTACTGACCCTTATTCAAATTCTTCTAGGCAATTCATATCTGGTGGCCATATCTCTTCACCATGATGCAAAATGTCCATAATTGCAAATTTCCTTGTGGTGGCAGCTTTATTAACCCCCAACTACCTCCTCCTACTGGAAGAGTAGTGGCTGAGAAGCCCCCACTATAAATGCAACAGTTAGGATCCTGGACAATATGCACAGATTTGGCTAATTTCTGGCTACATCCTTGGTTTTCTGGTTGCACAACTATATATAGACAGTTTACTTTGGAGCCTCTTTTCTAACATGCTTCACATGTTTGCACGGTGTGTGAGGTCCCATATTACTTTCCATGCATATATGTAAAGCTTAAATTTATTCATAAAAGTCTAAATGAAACTGCCTGAACAAGACTTATTCTTGCTATACTGAGAAGCAGTTGTCTTTTTCTCCATTTTTAGCTGGAACAATCAAATTATTTTTATCTATGGTAAACTGTACACTGGCAACTCCCCGTTTGCACGGGGGTTGTGTTCTGGATCACAGTGCATGTTAACGGAGTTGCCTATACATGGTTATCTTTGTCTTTCTCTACAGGCACAGGTACAGACACACATTGTTTCCCATATTTATTTAGGTTATATTTGGCATACTGTTTCTCGGAGAGAGAGACGAAATCTCTGGTGGATAATGCAGGGATGCATGTTTATGTGTTAGAACTACTTCCAGTATATTGGATGAAGTCTGACACTAAAATAATGATGCAATTTTAGCATTTGTTACCAGAGTCTCTCTCTCTCTCTCTCCCCCCCCCCCCGCCCCCAAGTTCACACTCTTCGTATGCTCTGCCAATTTTCATGTTTGGAATCCATTGAAATTATTTCTCTGGTCTCATAATTCAGTTGTTGCAGAAAGTGTCTCAAATACTTCCCATCCTAGCCCTCTTTAAGGCAGAAAGCACAGTTGCTTTTTTTCGCCACCTGCCAATTCTTTGCATCTTCTTCTTCACTCTGCACCCTTCATTGGCTTCTCTCCTGTAAGGAAACTTGAGTTTCAGCTGATGGGATGAACAGCATGTGCTGGGAAGCCAATTGGCCCCAGTACTCATCATTTAACTCCTTTGATAATCTGCATAATTATGGATGGTTTGCCTTCATGCATTCTTTCTTTACATTTCTTTACAGGATTCACCCTTTACTAATGCAGGAATGGGGTCTAACCTAAACCTTTTGGGTGAAATAGAATGTGATGCCAGTATCATGGATGGAAAATCACTCAATTTTGGAGCAGTTGGCGCTCTCAGTGGTATGTTGAGCAAGCTCTAGAAGACGGAATGTTTAGATTCAAAAAGATATTTGAGTATGTAGTTGGAGCCCTAATACGCTATAAACATGGTGCATAATGTTACTTCAAATCCTATTACATGGATAGTATTGCATGTGACGAAGAGCAAGCACCATATGTTTTTAGGCATTGTGCAAAATAATCGTTTGATGGCTATTAGCCATGTTTTGTTTTCACCCTTTCTGTGTTATTAGTTTAAGGTTTTTGCCTTCATCTATCCAGTCTCTGTTCTGTTTTTAATTTGACATCTCTGGTGTTTGGGGTGCTAAAATAAGGCTTATTTTTGAGATGTTAATTGCAAAGCCAAGGAATAAATGAACTCCCCCCCCCCCGAATAACTTGTTTAAATACAAGGTAATTAAAACTATCTGGAGTACTGCATGACCATCTCCTTAAATGTCTTTTCTTCCTGTTCCTAGGAATCAAAAATCCTGTTTCCGTGGCAAATAGATTGTTGTGTGAAGGGCAGAAAGGAAAGCTGTCTGCTGGCAGAATTCCACCTTGGTAATTACTTTGTTCTGTTTGTTTCTTATTTGGGGCAGTAATGCATACAATATTTGAAAGTTACTCTTATTAAAAGAAGGCTGATGCTTTTTAGTGTGCATCAGTAATAGCGTGCTTTTAAGATGAGGACTGGCTTTTTGTTGTTGATCTTGGAACATCTTGCACGCTTATTACAGCTGTAAATAGCATAACTTTGCCTTTTATCTTTAATATTCTGTTGTAAGTCTGAATTTCTTCCTCTGTGGTTGTTTATGCAGATATTTACACTGCTAAGCTTTTATTTCTGATGTTTCGGGTTCAGAATATTAAAAATCCAATAAATCAGACCTCAAAGCTAAACATAGCTTGTTGTTGTGAAATGTTACATTTGTGCTCTCCTTTTGCTTCCAGAGTTTTAAACTTTCAGCATATGCCCTCATTTTTGTTGAGGAGAAAATGGTTTCACATTGATTTAATTTTTGTATAGATTTGAAGGTGAACTATAATTATTCACATTCGCTACAATTGTAATAATTTTCAAGTGTGAAAGAATAAGGAAGTTTATTATAATTTTTTTAATAATAATAATAGCCTAACTATGGTCTGAATATCCTGTTCAAGCTGATTAGCTTACATGCTATATTATACACCTATAAATGTAAAAATAGGTGAAAAATCTTGCCAGAGAAATCAGGTTGAAATAAGTTTTTCAACAGTCTATATAGAATGTTGACAAAGGAGAAGATCTTTTCAGCTTAGCAGACAGGACATGATAGAGTATAGAGCCTAAAGTGCTTAAAGCCCCTGACCCTTAGCGGTAAAACAATGTCATATCCCAATGCTATTTTCAACAGGGATCATGTTCAGTCATACTTCTCTTCACAGAGGGCTAGAAATAGTTGGGTTTTTCTCTCTTGAAGAGGCAACAACCAAGTGGCAAAATGATGCATGGGGTATTATGAAATGGTTTTTACTTTTTCTCAGAATACAAAAATCTGGGCTTTTCCAGGGTATTTGGTATGTGGCAGGTTTTAAGATAAACCGGATACATTTTTGTGTGCTGTGTTAATAACCAATAATTAACCAAGTTGCAATAGTAGCTGGCCTAAATAATTGGCTACCTATTCGTTGTTGCTAGTCATGCGAACAAGAATCACAACACCCATCTTTGGAGCCTTGTGCAGTCAATAACAAACAGGAGGACAACTGTTGCTGTTTCATTTTACAAAAATAAGAAATGCAGCAACTTGTAGCGAGCAACTGATCTGAATATGTGTGTGTGGGGGGGGGTGGAACGTCTCATTGTTTCATTACTTAGGACTGTGTTATGCCTGTTGTAACAACAGAAGTTCTCATAATAATTCTGTGTTCATTTTTTTACTGTTAATTCCTAGTTTCCGCCTCGTTTTAAACGTTCCAGAAATAAAGGCTAAAGACTAGCGCCTCTTAACTTGAAGAGGTGGATTAGGCTGTAACCCAAAACATTAGACTAGCTTTCCCCAGCCTGGTTTTCTCCAGATGTTGTTGGACTATAACTCCCATCATTCTTGACCCCTCGATATGCTGGCTAGGTGCTGGTGATGAGGGTTTGGCATCAGCAGGAAGACACCAGCCTGGGGAAGGCTGTATTATTAGAGAGTAAGCCTCAATGAGGTTAGAGGGGCAGAGTTCTGAGTAATCATGTATGGGGTTATTCACTTAATTTAAACCTGTAAATTGAATTACGTTTGTGAAGTTTCCTGACATGATAAACCTTGTAATTAAGCTGCAGCTAACCTTACCTGAAGTGCATCCCTAGTCAAAGTTTGTCTTCCCCACCCCTTTTGTTTTCCTCATTGCTAGTTTTTTAGTTGGCGAAGGAGCTTTCAGATGGGCAGTGGATCACGGCATACCTGCCTGCCCTCCAGGTGTCATGGCAACAAGTGAGTAAACTGTTCCTAGGAATTCTTCTTCTGAGAAGCTTAAGGCACACAATCAAGAAAACAATCAAATCAGTGGGATCTAGGCCACTAAACACTTGGATACTGTTCAGATTAAAGAATCGTAGTCACACTGGATTTTTATCTGCATAACAGCCAAAATATCATTTTTGGAGCTAAGGAGGTTTTAAATAGTGTAATTGGTGGTGTAGCATTTGAAAAGCTTCAGCAGCTTCATTATATTGTCAGTCTCACTTTCAGATACGTACTCTTAATTATTTTCATCTCTGCCTCTCCTTGGTTACGCAGTTTATAAGCTGCTGACCTAAAAGCTTTGCTCAACAAGCTTACTCTCGCTGACTCTCTAGTAATTGTGCTTTGTAATCTTTCTTTTGCCAATCATTTTACCCCCAGCCAGCTTTAGAAGGGAAGCTGCAGTACCGCTTCAGCCACTTCAGTGCATTTTTGGTACACTCCATTAAATGACTGCTAGAGGGTGCTGTATGATTGGCCAGAGTCAGATTGCTTTTCTGAGGATTAGGAACATACTCTTTTGTTGTTGCTGTGATTGCACTTAAAACTATTTCTAGGGCTTATCATGTTTCTAAATTTGTTTTGGTGATTCCAGACAATATTGTTGCTTTAATGCTGGTGGTGAAATAGACATGGTGATTGCTCATGGCCTGTGAAATTGTAGGATATCTAGCGAAGCCTATCCTGCTTAATTTCAGTTCACTGCAATTAGAATGAATCTGAATAATGTTTCTGAAAATTTAGAGTATAATTAAACTGAATACAGTAGTACCTCGGGTTACATACACTTCAGGTTACATACGCTTCAGGTTACAGACTCCACTAACCCAGAAATATTACCTCGGGTTAAGAACTTTGCTTCAGGATAAATACAGAAATTGTGCAGTGGCCGCACAGCGGCAGCAGGAGGCCCCATTAGCTAAAGTGGTGCTTCAGGTTAAGAACAATTTCAGGTTAAGAACAGACCTCCAGAATGAATTAAGTGCTTAACCCGAGGTACCACTGTACATGGCTGAGGGTGGTGGTGGTGGTGGGGGAATTGACTTAATAATAAATTTTTGACCAATCTGAATTTGAGAGGGTAATTTCACCAAACTTGCATAATCACCAGTTGAAAAGACCATGTCTCCAACAGGTGGCCAAAAAATCTTCCTCTTAAAAAAAAGTATGGGTTATTTTCCATTGATACATTAATTGAAGATAAGTCTTTTTTTAAAGTTCAAACAAGCAGAAGCATACTGATTTTTAGATATAAAATAAGTCATTGGAACAAACCAGTGACCATAATTGTGCATCAATAAATTTTGCTCATCTAGTTCAGAAAAATATTCGGATTATTTAAAACAAATATAATTGTTTTAAATGCACAGATATACTCTGTGTGACTCCCTGTGCTTTATTTCTTCAGACCCCTCATGGGAAGAATTTATAATATCTGTGATTGACACACAGGCCAGCCAGCTTACACTTCAGGGCCTGCTGCTGGTAGTTGCCATTCTCCCTCCACAGGTATCCAGACAGGTAGCTGATTCCTGACTATTCACAAAGGTCAGGATACAGCTCACATGAGTGTACATGCACTATGTAGGTAAGCCTTTCCACCGTCTACTTCTGTCCTGTGTTACGTGATCTGCAGCAGATAATCAAGTGATGAATCTGACAGATCTGAACCATTTGGAGACAAAGAACAATTGAACCAAAGAGATTTCTTTAGAGGAGCTAACAGTTTCAAGCTTATCAAAGGAAACACAAAAGGAGTGTTCAGTCTTATAATGTTTCTTTCACATAAACATTAAGTGCCATAGATTAGGGTGACATACTAATAGAGAATTGATAGGCACCCTGTCCATCGTAGAGAGCAAAAGGATTGCCCTCCCGATCTTGGCAGATGTCATCACAAGCAGTGTGTGTCCACAAAGCAGCTAGTCAACACCTCAGGTCTATTATCAAGAAAAGCGTTCCTTTGAAGATGGAGTGACATCCCATTTCTCATGGGGAGAAATATCCTCAGCATCCTTTGAAGTTTTCACTGTTTCATGCATGTACGTTTTATTAATGCTGCTGCAAATGTTGATAGGCTGTAAGTTGCTTTGATTATCTGCAAGGAAGGCAGGGTAAAAAAATAATTTAAAATAAACAAGTGCGTATTCATTTACATAATGTTTAAATTCCCTGTGAGGGGGAATTCCATCTAAGAGTCTTTTAATCATCTTTAGACGGTGTAACCATGATTGCTGACCCCCACTTTTGTTAGAATAAAGCTGAGTTTGTGTTGAGATAAAAGGTCAAAATGCCATAGATGGCCAATGCAGTACCCTCCAGCTGTTGACTACCTCCCATCAATCCCAATGGTCAGGGATGATGCGAGTTGTAATCCTATAGCACCTGGAGGGCACTATTTTGGATACCCAACCGATGAAGATGATTAGAAGAGTTTGAAAGGTGGCAACCTTTCCTTTTAATGCAAGGCCACAGCCATGATCCCAGTGCATGTTCTGAAGGCACATGATGAAGCTAGCAAGGCAGGGGCCTGGTCAGTATCTTGATGGGAGACCTGTATGTTTCTGTGAGTTCCATTATGAAACAAAGAAATGAAATAAGTAAGCTAGATACATAAATGTAGGAGTGACTGCTTGAATCCTCTTGAGATTTTTCTCTGTGAATCCTCTGTTCAAAGCAGAGCAGTTTTGCAGACCCTTGCCCTCTATATTGGCTAGCATTCTTTTTATACAGGCAACTCCTGTTTTAGGCGGAAACAATATGTGCACGGTCATGCACATGCTCACAGTGCTGCCCCTGGAAGTGACTTGGAAGTATCATAAAAATTTCACTGAAATGTCACTAAAAGTGCAGAACGGATGTGGGGCAGTGAGAGTCGAATGGGGTGCTTGCAGGCTTTTTCAACAAGTTTCCAAATTCACACAAGCACGAAATGACCTGGAATGCAGCACCTGTGCAAACGGGGAGTTGCCTGTATTGCATTTTTATTTATAAGATAGAGAAATTAAGAACAATTATATTCAACACAAATTTTAGAGTTGATCACATTTTAAGGAGAGCCATGCTGCTCAATACTTCCAATAGGGGAAGTGGCTTACTTTGGGTAAGTTTAGGTCCGTATACGAAAAGCTATGGTATTCCCAGTAGTGATGTATGGAAGTGAGAGCTGGACCATAAAGAAGGCTGATCGCTGAAGAATTGATGCTTTTGAATTATGGTGCTGGAGGAGACTCTTGAGAGTCCCATGGACTGCAAGAAGATCAAACCTCTCCATTCTGAAGGAAATCAGCCCTGAGTACTCCCTGGAAGGACAGATTGTGAAGCTGAGGCTCCAATACTTTGGCCACCTCATGAGAAGAGAAGGCTCCCTGGAAAAGACCCTGATGTTGGGAAAGATGGAGGGCACAAGGAGAAGGGGACGACAGAGGACGAGATGGTTGGATAGTGTTCTCAAAGCTACCAGCATGAGTTTGACCAAACTGCGGGAGGCAGTGGAAGACAGAAGCGCCTGGCGTGCTCTGGTCCATGGGGTCACGAAGAGTCGGACACGACTAAACGACTAAACAACAACAACAATAGTGAGGTTGAACCCAGTAGACAAGCTGAGGTATACTCGACACCAGCTACTCTGGCCTTATGCAGGAAGCCAGCAACATGGCAAATAGCAAGCCTGGGCTCCTTGAGAATAAAATTAGTGAATGCTTTTATATGCATTTCATCAATGACCTAGTTTACACATTTTCACTGTGATTTAATGTGAATGAGCAGCATGCTAGTTCATGCTGTTCCACAGTTCCTGCTTCACTGCTCCCCCTGCTAACCTTTGTTCACACTGGGGAGGAATTGGACTGGCTTTGGGTTATGTGGGATCCAGCACTTGTGATTTGTTTTCCCTACACAAACCATGATTGAGAAGCCAAGAAGCAAACTAAAAACACTGGTTTTGCACATAACATGAGGCTAGTCTCTAGTTTTCCCTGTTGCAGCAAATGATTAGCAGAGGGAAGAGCGAAGCAGGGAGTTCAGAGCAGTGTGCACCCTGCTCATTTGCTTTAAACCTTAGTTTAAAATAAGCTGTGGTTTAGTGCAACATGCCAGCTAGGCCAGGTTTTGAGTAATTTGTGTTTTTGATATTCATAAATCCATGCTTATTCAGTGGACATGATGAAATATAATCTGCACATAGATCTGAGTAGGGGCTATTGTTGCCAGTACCAAAGTGTAGTGTTTAAAGAAGGGGTCCTCGGTTTAATTCTTAAGTAATTAAAATGCCATTAAATATTTTATAGGACTTAGTTTAGCAGCTTTTAAGAGGAACAAGAGGAAACTGGAATTGGCGGAAAAGGTGGAAACCGATATTTTTCAGTTGAAGAAAAGAAGACAATCAAGTGAAAAGGTTGGTATCTGTTCAGAAAACTGTTGGTCAACCTTAAATCACTACAGTGACAAGGACTGAAGTTTCTGGGAGTTCTTGTTGCTATTGTGAATTGATAGTCAACACTATGTTGCAGTATTATTTATCATTATATTTTAATGGAAACAGAGGTGTGCATGCAGGCATGCTTGCTTGCTTGTCCTTCCAGCAGTTTCCCCTTCTGGCTCATTGAAGGCTGCTCTGGAGAGTTCCATGGCCTTTGGCATCAGCTTTATGGTGTATCTGTGTGTGAACATAACCTGTGTACAAAGGATAAACCACTTGTACTCATAGCCAATATGTCATAAGTAATTTCCCCCCCTCGTCTTAGGGGAATATGAAAACAGAACTATCAAAGGAATCTACTATTGTTTGCAGAACAAATAAGTGTGCCTTACCATTATGATTTGTTTATATATTTTACTATTCATTTTCACTTTTTCAGAATGTGCATGACAAATACAAACATGAAAAGATAAATATCTGTTGAAAAATTTTCTCCAGTTTAAGATTTTGGTGAACGTTTCTCACTTTAAAGCATTTTCTGTGGATTTGGAAGGGGATGAAATCTGTAATACCAGGTAGGTAAACATGTCTGGACATTTACCCAGCATTGACCTGGCCCAGAATGGTCCTCTATAGAAAAATCATAGCTGGGTTTTTTTCTTTACTAAGTGGTCATTTCAGCACTGTAGTTTTTACCTGCTGCCAACTATATTTTGAATATAGTTTTGCTGTCAGTAATTAAAAAGGAAAAATGAGGTGTAGAACTTCTTGCTCTGATTCTCCCTTTATGGAGAAACAAAAGCAAACAAAACAAAAAACTATTCAAGTTACAGTAGCATATGTAAAAATTCATGTCTTTGGAGTATTGCTTACGTTTTATATCCAAAAAGACTAGGAGCCTTGAAAACATAAAACTAAGGAAAGAGGGATTTCAGTACAATTTATATATTAAAGGTCAAGTCAATGCTTACATATGCCAGTACATGGACTTACCAACCTGCTATTTGAGATTTGGAGGGTCTTTTGACAATACTTTAGGGCAGCAGTTCCAAACCCGTTTCCCTGTCCCCACTGACCACTTGAAATTTTCTGGGTGAGTCTTGGCTTACCATTACATGCAAATGGGACCAGTTTCTAGCAGAGCATGAAATAACTTCTGTTGCATTGTACTATAGCTTCTTTAGTGCTTAATAATTTTGAGTGTACGTAAATTCATTTTTACATAGTGAGATAATTATGTTCCAGTTATAATTTGGAAATTGAAGCCAGGTTTTAAAATTGCCTTGTGAACTCCATAGTAGTATATGTACTCTAACGCAAGCTGTGATTTAGATAATTGAATAAATAAGTAACTGGATTCCAAATGTCTTTTGTTAACAGACTGAACAGTTCATTTTTTAAAAAATGAATTGTTTAATTATTGTGTTAGACTTACATTGTCTTCTTAAATATTTGAGATTTCTTTGACCAATGGAATTTCCCCTTCCTCTCCCCCTGCCTTATGACACTGGTGCAGGATTTGATCCACAGTTACTCTTCTGCAAATGGAATGACTCCTTCTGTTCACAGAAGGAACTATAATCCTGTAGAGGCTGCCAGTTGGGGAAGGAAAGGATATTTCTCTTTGTAGTCAAGTATGCCACCTTCCTTCCTGGTCTGTTGGGTCCCCCTACCCTCCAGAGGGACGCGGGTGGCGCTGTGGGTAAAACCTCAGCGCCTAGGACTTGCCGATCGCATGGTTGGCGGTTCGAATCCCTGCAGCAGGGTGCGCTCCCGTCGCTCGGTCCCAGCGCCTGCCAACCTAGCAGTTCGAAAGCACCCCCGGGTGCAAGTAAATAAATAGGGACCGCTTACCAGCGGGAAGGTAAACGGCGTTCCGTGTGAAATCCAGGTCCCCTTCCACTCATGCTAGGCACCTTGTTATCTAACCCATTATTATTATTTTTACTTCCTGTGTGGGAGAGAGATAAGTTTGATGTTCAAGAGTGTGTCTTTTGCTCTGTTTTGGCATACACAAGATTAGCCATCTGTAGAGTTGATCTAAAGACTCCTCCATTAGCCTCATTAACTTTAATAGAGAGGCTGAATAACGTTTAGTAACAATTACTGCTTTGGGCACATTCTGAAAATTATGCAAGTCTGTGTGATTAAAGAATTCTAAAAGGAGAGACCTCCTCTCTCCATGCTTTCAGTGCAATAAAGGTGAGTGAGTGTGTGATCCTGACTTTTTTGCTATTGATTGTGAAGACAGAGCTTGTGGGTGATTAGGGTTAATTAATTGGCAATGGGTGTATTCTTTTGAATGGAATGCGATTATGCCCACAAGCTACAAGAGCTTTAATCTCAGTTAATGGTTCTCAAATGTTTTCCTAATAAACCTTCTAACTTTTAAAAACCAGTTTGAGCCTCCCTCTGGCAAAATAGAACAGCTTAGTTTTACTGTTTTTTATTCTCACTTGGCATTAATGTCATTCAGATCAAAGGAAGAACTGTGGTGAGCCCTTTTGGAGTACAGTGGTGCCTCGCAAGACAAAATTAATTCGTTCCGCGAGTTTTGTCGTCTTGCGATTTTTTTCGTCTTGCGAAGCACGGTGTCGGGAAAGTTTTGGAAAAGCTTCAAAAATCACCAAAGTCTTTAAAAACCTCAAATAAGGCTACCACTTCTATGAGTTGCTCCTTGAAGTCAAGTCGCAACTGTATTAACGGTGTTAAGAAAAAGGAAACAAACTTGCAAGACAGGATCAGACAGGAAGTCTGGTTGACAAGTAAAGGGAAATAACTTTAATAGATAAGTTTCCTTTAGCCCCTGAGTACAGACAACAGCTATTGGATAATTGCTTTATTTTTTTACACATTTTACACTGCCGTTCATATTTAAGATATGGTGCCGGTATACAGCACAAAATAAATATTAAAGAACAATAAAATGTCAGATTTTTCTCATTTTAAATTAGTAAAATCTGTTAATGCCTAGGTAAAGAAAAATAATAGCAATGATAGCCCCAGGTGAACCTCCTTATTTTATTTTTTTATTTCAACAATTTATATACTTCTTAATTAGCTGTCTCTAAGACATGTACATCAAACTCTATAAATACAATAGAGATAAAAAAAGAGATGCTGACTAAGTATCAGGAAGAACTTTGTGACAGTCCATCTGTCATGAATGTTTTGGTTGAAACTCCTGCATTCTAGAGTGTTGGACTAGATGATTCTTTCAACTCTATAGCTCTATGATTCTATGTTTTTATGATTCTATGATTAACATGCTTGCTGAAAGAAAAAAAAGAAGTCTTCAGTAGGTACTGGAAGTGCGATAGGGAAGAAGCTGAATGTCTGCATCTAAGCCATGGGTTGCCACTAGGAGTGACTCCCCCAAAGACCTTGACGATTGGGCAGAGATGTAAGGGCAGCTATTCCCTAACTCTGGTGCCACTGCTGAAAAAGCCTGCTCCCCTGTATATTTTTATACCTTGGATAGAAGAGCTACATAGTAATTACCTTGGCATATGATTTTAAAGAATGGATATGGAATGGATCCAGGCTGAGTGAAGAGATATAAATGGTCCCACGCTGTGTTGCTGGCTCTGTGAACCAGTCATGTCTTCATCTGTGGAGGCATCAAAATACTGTCAAGTCTGTATGTTTTCAGTGTCTTTGTTTCCCTGTCACATAGGAGAATGACTCAGGAACACTGGATACCGTTGGAGCAGTTGTTGTTGACCAGGAAGGAAATGTCGCTGCTGCAGTGTCCAGTGGAGGCTTAGCCTTGAAGCACCCTGGACGAGTTGGTCAGGTAGGTCTTAGTAGGGCTTTCCTGTTGAGTTGCATTTTACCCTGTGTTCCCAACTTGCTGTGAAAGAGAGAAGTGGCTGGGTGACATTCTTTACAACTTAGGAAAAGTAGTGTTTATGAGAAAGCTGTGTTTTACATGATAAATCATTGTAAGTGGGAATCAGCCAAAAGCTCGATACCATAAGCAGAATCATAATTTTGGGTATGGATCTATGTAAAAAACAAACAAAGGTAAAGGACCCCTGGCAGTTAAGTCCAGTTGCGAATGACTTTGGGGTTGCGGCACTCATCTCACTTTATTGGCCGAGGGAGCTGACGTTTGTCCGCAGACAGTTTTTCCGGGTCATGTGGTCAACATGACTAAGCCGCTTCTGGCAAAACCAGAGCAGTGCACGGAAACGCTGTTTACCTTCCCGCTGGAGTGGTTCCTATTTATCTACTTGCACTTTGATGTGCTTTCGAACTGCTAGGTTGGCAGGAGCTGGGACCAAGCAACGGGAGCTCACCCTGTTGCAGAGATTCGAACTGCAGACCTTTGGATTGGCAAGCCCTAGGCTCAGTGGTTTAGACTACAGCACCACCCGCAATCCGAGGGTATGGGTCTAGGGTACATAAAATACTGCTGATTTGCTGATTGAGATGTTCCACATTCCACTGCTGTCTGAAGTATGGTTGGTAGCTACATGGGACAGGGCTTTCTTGACCATAACACCCAGAGTTCCTCTTCTGGAAAGTATCCTGATAGCAGAACGCGCAGTTAAGATGGTCTCTGGCCCCTTCAGCATTGTCTTTTGTAATTAGAGTAAGTCAGGGCCCCACCTGCCCAGGAAGCTGGAAATAGGCCAGCAAAGCAGGGGGCAGATCTTGCAGAATAGGAAATCAGAGACCAGCAGCAATTGTACCAATTTGTGTATTTTTTTTAAAAAAAGCAGCAAAACCACCTTAAACACATTATTGGTAATAGTATTCCAGGGCTCCCAATCTTCCACGTGTTAGGTCATTGCTTTATCTAACTAGATGTCCAGACTAGGAGCACAGAGAAGTGAAGGCAGCTGGGTGATGGTGGTGGAAGCTTCACACTGCTCCTTCAGCTGCTTCACAGGCTTTTATCCTAGGAGTGACCAAGTGCCGAGAGTTCTTACACTTTGCTTAGTCTCTTGATATGTGGCATTAGACTGATTTCTTGATTGCAGACATTATCTTGGACTGGAAGACTTTTTGTTGATATGTAACTACAGGTCATAAACTTTTGGCCTGATCAGAGTGCCTCTAGGCAAATGGACACATGCACCCTAGAACATGCCATTTCATCGTCCAAGGAATGTTCTTTTCCTTTGATCTGATTGTTTTGCTTAAAGGCAAAGTCCTATTTATTTGAAGCGCCATTAGCAGCTACAACTTACTTCCCCTCTTTGGCTCTTGCAGAGCCCACTTTTGTTTGAAATCATTTGCCTTTCTCATTCATACAGTTTATAATTCATTACATTTAAAATACTAATAGTACAACGTAGGTCGAAACCTTCATAAAAATACTTGAGTATATTCACAAAATTTTCAGATTCTGATTTTGCAAAATCATAACTGACTTATTGCAGAGTGTGACACCTGAAACCACATTTAAATGGGTCTAGATAATCAGTACCATTTTTAGAGTTCCTGGAGCTGTCCAGCAACCAACTGCTTGAGCATCTTGCTCAAAAAGGGTGTTTGTGATCGCCCTACAGTGATCACATTTTTCAAGGTTTGGAGAGACCTCCTTTAGGAGTGGTCTCTTAACTGCTTATTTCAGGGTGCCAGGGATCACCCTCTCTTTTCTAAGATATTTATCACTCCCTGGATCCAGTGTTCAAAATTCTCATTGTTCTAGGCGCATTTTGCGACAGGGAATTTTATTAGCATGAGCAGTTTCTGAGCTCTGGGCGCAGTACTGCGCCTAAGATTTCAGATTAAAACTGCAGAGTGCAAGGAAAGAGGACCTTTTTCTGCCTCCCCACTTCCAGCTACTCTCTGAAGACTGGAGAAGAGGCCCTCTTTTAAAAATTAGGGGGGTGGGCAGGGGAAGGACTAGAACATGCAAAAATAATAATTTAGCTGCAGTTCATTCATTTTCAGCTTTGTATAACCTAGGTTTAAGGTGCCATTTAGCTCCTACTTTTCGTATCTCAGTTTCTAACACTGCCTGGATCCAGCTAGTTAATCCCCCTCTGCTAGCTGCATGAGGAGGGAAGGGCCAGCTAAGTGTTCTGGATACCTCCCTGGATTGAAGTGCCAAACTAGTGGCATCCATGTCAAGTTGAATTCAAAGTACTTAGCGAACATGTTACAGCGTGCCCTTGAGGGTACTTACACATTTCTATGTAGGCCAAGCTGGAGAAACCCCCAGACTTCCTGGAAAAAGCACCACAAGATGGCATGCTGAAGATGCAGTGATGACAGGGAAGTATGGTTTATACACTGTCTTCACCACTGTTACCATGTAGGCTTGGTAATGGGTTCTCATCTGTATTCTATGGACCTAACATAGAATCATCCACCACTTGCTTGCATTGGACTGAGATCATTATATCTAAAATGGGCCATCCATTTGAATCACATGGATGAAAGACCTGACTATACAATTCTTACCAAAATAGAGGTATATGGCACCTTTTGCAGATGAACAAAGGAAATGATTCTTTACCCAAAAGTTTTACTTGGTGTAAAAGGGCAAATAGTTCTCTCTCTTTCTTCTTCTGTCAGGCAGCTCTTTACGGATGTGGGTGCTGGGCTGAAAACTTGGGAATTCAGAACCCTTACTCTACAGCTGTGAGTACCTCAGGTATTTGCTGTTCTTACAAATATTTCACCGGAACATATTTTCCTTCTATATACAGCTATTTGAAGTATATTCTTATGGATGAACCTATATGAAGTACTGGAATAGATTCTACTGTTTCCATTATCTTACTTATTCAGATTCACATTAATGGGAAGATGATGCTGTTACCATAATCATAAATGTGCAGATAAACTTTGATATACAGATACAGTGGTACCCCGCAAGACGAACGCCTCGCGAGACGAAAAACTCGCAAAACGAAAGGTTTTTTCGTTTTCGAGTTGCCTCGCAAGACGAATTTCCCTATGGGCTTGCTTCGCAAAACGAAGCTTGCCCCGGGGACAGCGGATCTTCTCTTTTGAAGCAAGGGGCTGCGGGGAGATCGCTTCTCCCCACCGCCCCTTGCTTCAAAAGAGGTCCGGGGGCAGCGGGAAGCGAAGCGCTTCCCCGCTGCCCCCGGACGTCTTTTGCAGCAAGGGGCTGAGGGGAGATCGCGATCTCCCCGCAGCCCCTTGCTGCAAAAGAGGTCCGGGGGCAGCGGGAAGCGAAGCGCTTCTTCCCCGCTGCCCTCGGACCTCTTTTGAAGCAAGGGGCTGCGGGGAGATCGCTTCTCCCGGTGCTCCGAAGCCGGGCGGGGGGCAGGGGACACCTCCCGCTGCCGCGGGGACACCTTTTGAAGGCAGGCGGGGGGAGCAAAGACTTTCGCCCCCCGCCCGCCTTCAGAAGAGGTCCAGGACCTCTTCTGAAGGCTGGCGGGGGGCAAAAGTCTTTGTCCCCCCTGCCTGCCTTCCCAGGGGCTTTTAAATTGCCCCGGACAGCGGAGAAGTCCTCCGCTGTCCGGGGCGATTTTAAAATGCCGCCCGCCAGCATTTTAAGATCGCCCGGACAGCGGAGAAGTCCTCCGCTGTCCCGGGGTTTTTTAAAATGCTGGGGGTGGGAAGAAAAGCCCTTGTCCCCCCCCCCCAGCCTTCAGAAGAGGTCCGGGGACAGACTGTCCCCGGACCTGGTCTGAAGGCGGTTTCCCTAGGAACGCATTAATTGATTTTCAATGCATTCCTATGGGAAACCGTGCATCGCAAGACGAAAAAACCGCAAGACGAAGAGACTTGCGGAACGAATTAATTTCGTCTTGCGAGGCACCACTGTACCGTATTTTTCGTCCCATAGGACGCTCCGTCCCATAGGACGCACCTAGGTTTTTTGGGGAGAAATAAAGGGAAAAACTTTTTCCTTTATTTCCCCCCCAAAAGCAGGTCGGGGAAACCGAACCAGGTCGAGGAACAGTGGGATGGCGGCGCTGCGCCTCCCTGCTGTCCCCCGAGCTTGTGGGGCTGGCCGATGTCTGCCCGACGCGAGGGGCGCCCTGCTTCAGGGTGCCCCGCCCACCGGGCGGCAGGCTGCTATCCGCAGTGTGGGGAGCCCTGCGGGGAACTCCTGCAGGGCTCCCTACGCTGCGGATGTCTGTCCAGCGCGCGGGGCACTCTGCTTCAGGGCGTCTCGCCCGCCGGGCGGCAGGCTGCTATCCACAGCGTGGGAAGCCCTGCGGGGACCTCCCGCAGGGCTGCCTAGGCTGCGGATGTGTTCCCGAAGCGCCGGGTGCTCTGCTTTCAGGGCGCCCGACGCTCTGGGAAGCAGGCTGCTATCCGCAGCCTAGACATCCTTGCGGGACCTCCCGCAGGGCTGCCTAGGCTGCGGATGTGTTCCCGAAGCGCCGGGAGCTCTGCTTTCAGCGCGCCCGGCGCTCCGGGAAGCAGGCTACTATCCGCAGCCTAGACAGCCCTGCGGGAACTCCCACAGGGCTGCCTAGGCTGCGGATGTCTTCCTGAAGCCTGGAGAGTGAGAGGGGTCAGTGCGCACCGACCCCTCTCGCTCTCCAAGCTTCAGCGAAAGCCTGCATTCGCCCCATAGGATGCACCCAGATTTCCCCTTCATTTTTGGAGGGGAAAAAGTGCGTCCTATAGGGCGAAAAATACGGTACATGCAAAATGCAGCAAAAAATCATGCTTGATCCAGATTAAAGAACAAATAGTTATGAAACATTTATCTGTGCATTTAACGACGCAAAACTAAATGATTAGTACTGCATGACCAAACCTTGGACTTTTGTGCTCCCCCTTTGCTTCTTTTCCAGTGCAGCCATGAGAAGGAGATTGGAAGCTTACCTTTTCTGTATATCGCTTATTTCTGAACCCCAATTTAGTTAGCCTTGATTTAATTGTAATTTTAAACCATGGTTTGAAGGTGGCTTTATCAAGATATGAGTACCAACAGCTCGTATTTTACACACACAAAAAGTGGGGAGAGGCACTGACTATACCAATGGTTCCTAATAAACTCATTTCAAAATTTGGAGGTGCTGTAATGGAAAATTAACTTTGGCTTTATCTTCCTTGCTATTGAGAAGTACTGTAACTTGTTTTAAGGAGCCACGTGGAATGTGTATTCTTTATGTAAGCATTAATACTTATGCGAAGAAAGGGGTGAGCGCTTGTCGTATCTCGATGGGAATTCTATTCTGTAGAATAGGGGCAGCCACACTAAAAACCCTGTTCCAAGTTACTGCAGAGTGAGCTTCTGAGATCTTTGGAATTTGCAGGAGAAACTGCCCTGTAGGTTGCAGCAGTCTGCTTTGCATATGAGGGATAATGCAGTCTATATTGTTAGGAATCCTGAACAAGGCTAGTCATAGATTTTCATTTAAAATGTAGTTCTAGTAGAGGTGTTTTTTTTGGGGGGGGGGTGTGTTAGAATGCAAATTGTGCTTTCTTTCCACTACTGTAGTAACACCATCTCATACTCTAAATATCTTGCCTCTCTCTTGCTTCCTTTTCTTCACTCCTTACTGTCATATTGTAGAGTTTAAACTTGTCAAGACAGTGACCTGTCTTTCCCCTCTACTGCTCTATGTTGCATACAGTGGTGCCTCGCAAGACGAAAAGAATTCATTCCGCGAGTCTTTTTGTCTTGCGATGTTTTTCGTCTTGTGAAGCACGGTCCGTCGCAACTGCGCCTCTTCAAGCGGCTTTAAAAAGAAAGCGCAAGACGTTTTCATCTTGCAAAGCAAGCCCATAGGGAAATTCGTCTAGCGAAGCAATGCAAAAACGGAAAACCCTTTCGCCTAGCGAGTTTTTCGCCTTGCGAGGCATTCGCCTTGCGGGGCACCACTGTAAATCATAATGATCGGTATAACCCTTCTGTTAGCTCCTGACAATTGATAACAATTGATTTATCTAAATCATGCTAACAGAGTTTCTTCCTACCTACCAGAGTTTTTAAGCAGCATGCTTGTTCCTAATTGCATTATTCCAAAAATTATCTTTCAACAATGTTGAAATCTTTTCAAAATTGGTTTGCATCTACAGTATCATATGTATATATATAGAGAGAGAGGAGAAGAGAGTTTTAACAAGAATTGTTCCTTGAAAACAGCAGGGAGAATAGGGAGATACTATAGTATGTACACGTGTGTGGTTTTATTTATTTATTATTTACTATTTATCTTTGTGACTTAAAAGGCTACGTTGAGAAACTCTTTTCAAAATACTACATAGCAAGTTTTGATATACTAATGAGTGCCACCTCTGAAGTAGTATACAATGCTGATTGTTTTTTTTAATCGTGTTGCATAGCAGATAACAATTTTAATGTCTTTGTGTGCAGTTCTGTTTTTGTTTAGATTCCAGAGCTGTTTTGCTGTTGCGGCAAGAGTATCTAACAATAGCTCACAAGCTATTAACATGCTGCCTGCCTGACTTTCTCCCCCATAGCCTTTTGCATATGGCTTGCAGAAAGAGGGCCCTGGGTTTTCATTTCTCCCTCCGTTCAATAGGAGTTGCTTTCATGTTTGAAAATTGAAAACGTGTGTGTTTCAGTGTGGTGTATGAATGTGGGTGCCCTCTGACACACCTGCTTCTAATTTCCTGACTTGAAAGGAAAGCCCATCAAAAGAAGCAGAAAACAGTTTCTGTGACATGCTGCTCTGAAACCCTTTTGCTTTACAGAAGTTCTTTGCTATGCCATCTTTATTCCATTGCTAGAGGACTCTGAGGTGCAGGGCTGGAATAATAAGTAATGTTTTACTTTATCCTATGCTGAGGTTTTTTTAAGGCTCTTGTTGTGGTTACTTTAAAGTGCAGAAATCTGCTTAGGGGGAGAGCATGGTGTAGGTGCTGGGCTTTGTGACAAGCTCAAACGAGAAACAATACATATGGTAGTAAATGGTCATGGAAACTGATAAAGCGGGTTACACTGTTAACAGTTAAACTTTGCATGTTTTCAGTGTTTCATTGTAAAGTACCTGAAATACTGCCAGAACTGAATGGTGTGCCCTCTATAAATGATTTCCTGGCTTAATAATGGCAAAGCAAAAGATGTTAGATACATTTTGAGGACTACTGTAATGTACACTGTGCCTGTAAATGCTTCCTCCAACTTTGGAAGCAACTCATTATAATGAGTAAATGAGAACCAAACTCCACGTTATGCAGGAGATCCACAAGGTTTTCTTTCCTCGGGTTGAAACCACACGGGGCTGCCAGTTTTATTAAAGAGGTGGCTGGAGGAGGAGGTGTTGAATGTGCACGGACACACACACACACACACACACACACTTATCTGCTGCTTGCCCCGTGAGGGAAATACAAAATCATCTGGGGAAGTTTGAATATACCCAATAGTTACTTGTTTTCTGAAATGTATACCCTCTACCTTTTTTTTTTTTTTTTTTGGCTAATTGCTGTTTAAAGCACCTTATGACAGAATAAAATTATCAAATAACAATAAAAAGTGACAAGAACAAACAAAGCTTAGAACAGCATAAAATAGTCAGATAATACAGCAGATAAAGCAGTCAAACCAGCAACAGCTAAAATAAAAATATAAAAACAGTAAAGTGGCCAATAAATCCAACAGATTAAAAAAACACAATTGTAGCATAAAATATTCTGCATTTGTGGGACGCCTCAAGTAAATAAAGTTCAGAGGCAGATTGTAGAAGAGGTGGCATTGCCCTGATCTAAGGCTGGCTTTCCAATGATACTTTGCTGGGCTGGTGCAGCATAGATTATGTACTGAAATAATAATTTAATTTTATATCCCTATCAAAGGAGCCCAGGGCAGTGAACAACAAGCAAATACAGTTGTATCTTGGAAGTTGAACAGAATCCGTTCCGGAAGTCCGTTCGACTTCCGAAACGTTCGACTTCCAAAGTGCGGCTTCTGATTGGCTGCAGGAAGCTCCTGCAGCCAATCAGAAGCCCGCCAGATGTTCAGCTTCCAAAAGAACGTTCAAAAACCAGAACACTCATTTCTGGGTTTGTGCCGTTCGGGAGCTGGAATGTTCGACTCCCAAGGCGTTTGAGAGCCGAGGTACGACTGTAAAATCATTAAAATTCCAGTACAGATCCAGACTGAGAAAGGTCTTGCCTTAAATGGCTTGCTAGAAGAGGAAGGTCTTCAGTAGGTGCTGAAAAGTCAACAAACGGTGCCTGTCTAAAATTGAAAAGGGAAGAATTTCCAAAGGGTAGTTGCAATGATATTAAATGCCTGATCCTTACATGGTGTGAAATGGATCTCCTGACAATATGGTATCTGTAGAAGATCCTCCCTTGCCTGCAGAGTGCAGTGACCAACTGGATTTATGTGAGACAATCCTTCAGGTATAGACATTGCACATAGTGCACAGAAACACCTCACAGCAAAATTATTCATTTGCAGTGCAGAGAAATAAAATCCAAGCAAAACCTTCCATATTACTTGGAGGTAGGATGTTCAGATGAAAACAGACATGGCAACTGCATGACATGATTGACCTGCTGAAATTCCCTTTTCTACACAACCATTAAAGATGCAGCAGGCCTGTCCTCTTTTTCATATGGCCATCCTCTTTGAAGGTAATGCAACTTTCAGCACAATCCTAACCATTTTTAAAAAGAAAATCCCATTATGGTATGTGTGTCTAGGATTGCAGCCTTTGCCAAACAGTCCTAACACTGGCAAGTTGGCAGGCCAAATTCTGAATTCACAGGTTTTGCTGAAAGGATTGAAGTGAGAGGAAATATATGGTGTAAACTAACCCAGAGCACTTGAAATCTAGAGGGGAGGGGAGGAAAGAAAGCCAGGTAAAAATAAACTGTTTTGAGCGACCTGAATACATCTCATTCATGTACCATTCCAAAAGCATCACTTTCAAATCTGGGTAACTTCTCCTGGTGGTTTCTTATCCTTTATGTATACCTTATGGTCATATCTGGAAGGACTTCCAGAGTCTTTCTCTGGGGTTGTGCAAGTCCTTCACATTGAATCCATTTTAATGGCTAGAAGTCAGTTGGAACAGTGAATTTTTGGCTGAATTTATGGGGATTAAAAAATCTTGGTGTGTGTTCTCCTTTTAGCCCAGTATATTATGAGCCAAATTAACTTAAAGGCGTGTTTCTTTTCTCTCTCTTTTGTCCCTTGCCAAATAAAAATATTTTCCTAACATATTAGTGCAGTACTGTATTGAAAGTAGACAATCCAGTTCTGCAGACACATTGGGATACTGGTGGCGGCTCACACAACTGAATTATTCTCCATTCAAAAATGATGTCCGGGAAGTCTAGACCCTAGTTTTATGTGTGGAGAGAGAGTTCACTTACGTGAGCACTTGGAGTCTGAAGTGGTATAGTTCAGACACAGGTTTGGTGCAATCTGAGAGCGAGGCCAGTATTTAGAGACACTCCTGTGTTGCATATGTGGTAGAAATAAGTCGTCATGCAAGGTTTATTTTGTTTTTAAAGCATATAAGTTAGTCATAGCTCAGGTAGAGCATTTACAAGGGAGGAAGCCATAACACACGTTTTCTGTGGCATACAGAGGTGTTTTTTTTTACCAGCCGTACATCTATGGATAGAATGCGCAAAAATGATCAGCATAAAATATCTTTCTGCTCATCTGCCATCGGCTGGTAAAGTCAGAGGGTGTGTCTTTGCTGCCCGGCTGTGTTCTGGAATTCCTTGAAGTCTGCCAACAAACTTGGAGATGAAAAGGACTGGGTGTATTACAGCTGGCAAACTCTTACTGCTGAATCCAAGGTTTGCAGCTGACTAAATTTCTGGGATCCTGTCTGTTCCATTCAGTTTGAGAAACAGGTTCACCTTTACTCTGTCTGAGCCCATTGTTGCACAGTTATGCTATGTTAGTCAGCTATCATTGTTGTTACCAGCATTCATGCTGAAAAATATCTGCCACCTTGAATGAAGCCTCTGTCCTAAGAATGGCATTGGGAATAAAGTTGATTAGGAGCATCTGTGGTCTTAAAAATCACAGAAATCATAACTAAATATATTGAAATGACAAAGCAAAGGTGCTTGCTGGTGTGCTTGAGTCAGACACCATTCTGGAAAATGTTCTGCCCTACTTTCATTAAAAGTACAGTGGTACCTCGGGTTACAAACGCTTCGGGTTATGCATTTTCAGGTTGTGGACCGCAGGAAACCCGGAAGTACCGGAAAGGGTTACTTCCGGGTTTCGCACTCGTGCATGTGCATAAGTGTTAAATCGTGTCACGCGCAGGCGCGGCGCTGCAGGTTATGAACACTGCGGGTTGCAGACATGCCTCCGTCACGGATTACATCCGAAACCCGAGTTTCCACTGTACAGACCTAGGGTGTAGCTTTTTAACCCTTTAAAATGGGAATAGGAGGGTTTTCCAGTTAATGGCTTTCCTGGCATCTGGTTGAGGTGAGTGAGAAGAGTAATGTTGCCTTAAACTTAGTTATACTGGCTCTTAACCAATCCCCCTAACCAATCTGTGAAAATTCTGACATCAAAAGGATTTCTGTATTTCTAAAACTGGTATATCTTTAACTGATGCACAACTATGTGCTTCCTTGAGTGTCTGTATAAATTGGACTTGACAGTTAATCGATAAAAAAGGTCTTAACTTGAGGTTAGGGGAGGCATGGATGAGAGAAGGATTATCAAACACTTTGTACGTTGACACTTGAGGCCTAAATAAGTAGGCGTTTTCTTGAAAGTAAGCCTGTTGGGTTGTACTTGACACAAAAGCCTTCACTGTGCTGTAGAATCCTAAGTCATTGTGAAATATGAGTTAATATAGAATAAAACTGATGCCTTCACTTTTTAAATGTTTTCTTTTCCTTTGCATTATTTTCCTGCTTTGTTCATATGTCTTAACTTTTCAAAATCTTTCTTGGGATTTGCGCAGAGACAAGATTGCAATGATTTGCCCCCAAAATTTGTGTTTAGTGCTTTCCCCAATCGTCCAGATATAGGTTAACCATGCTTGTTCTGTTTTGTGTAGGTTGTGGGGAGCACCTTGTACGGACCTTATTGGCCAGAGAATGTTCGTGTGCTTTGCAAAATGAAGATGCTCATCAGGCTCTACTAGAAACTATGCAAAACAAGTTTATTAGTAAGTACAAGATTTGTTAGCAGATCTCTGAAGAGGCTAAGAACTGGTGTCTGTCTACTTTTCTTCTGATCCTCCCCAAAGTGACACTTGTACCAGTGTTCCACTTCACAAACTTCCTAGCGTTGCTTCAAGTGGGTATTCTTAGAATGTCCCCATGCTCCCTTAAACACCAAGAAGCCAGTATTTCATAGTGCTGGTTATTGGCATTAATGGAGCTCACCTTCTGTGTTAGATGGAGACAGGTGTTGCTTCACATCTGCAGAGCAAGCAGTTTCACTTAAACCTTTCACTGTGCACAGGCAGTTTTTAGTAAATGTTTTATAGATCAAGTGAGGTGAGTCTTGCCAGAGGTGTAGCCATGTTGTTCTGTTGTTGCAGCAAAAAACAATGAGGCTTGTGACACCAGGAAGAGTAACACATTGATTAGAGCTTTAGCTTTTGGGGACTAATACCTGTTCAATGCAATGCAGTCTAGTCTATTGGGGGCGGGGGAAGGTTGAACTCCAGAGTTCCAGAAGACTGTTGTTTTTGTTGTAAGCCTGTTGCAGCAGAAATGGTTTTGGTATGTTAGGGGGTCTTGTGACACAAGCTGATAGTTATAGTGTATATAACGCATACATGAAATAATTCAGAGTATAAAAGAGAGATATAAATAGGCAATATTGAGGAACATCTTGGTGGCTTTTGTGTTTCCTACTTTTTTTACTTCAATACCTTTTCTTCTGTGCTATCCTTCTGATTCTTTGATCCCACCTGCTTTGTTGTATGGATGTTTGAAAATGAAAATGTGTAGGGGGTTGAATGTGTAAGAGGTTCGCAACAAAATCCTAAGCCCTTAATAGAAATGGAATTTTACCCAAAAGTTGTAACGGATTATGTTGAAGGGATGTGTGCATGTGTTGAAAATATGGATGAAGAATGTTTCTATGAAACCATTTCAACCAACTTCTCGTTGATTTGAACTATTATGACTACCAGTACTTCTATTTTCAATTTGGGATAGCTTGCTAAATATGGGCAACTTTTGCTGTTGAAAGTTTGCCGTTAGTTTTTAGGCAAGAAAAGCCCTTTCAAGAATTGACCGAAGGAGGATTAGTGAGTAGATTTCTTGTCATAGTAGCAGTGTTTGAATTAGAATGATCTTGTTTTGGCTTGGCTCTCATTATTCCTGGAAATAAGTGTTTTATTTATGATTAAAAGGACATTAATGCTCTTGTTTTATATGAGGGCTCCTAAAAAAGAAAACTGCCTTCTTTGCAAAATCTAAGATAGTCCTAACCTCTAGTTTATCTTCTGTCACATTAGTCACCAAAACAAACAATGGAAAAGTGAATGGCTCTTTAACTTGATTAAGACCTTGATGTAATTTTAACAACATCCTGAATAGTTTCCCTCCCCAGTAACTACTTCACAAAACACTACTGTATTTTTATAAGAATGTTTATGAAAGGGATGTTTAGAGCCTTTTAAAGTACAACACATGCCTTTCTGTGCTGATAACCTTGTGTGAAGGTGGGGGGAGCCCTACTGTGTTTTAGCTGAAATGTTGAAAGGGAACTTTTTAGAGACAGAATATTTCAGTGTTGGGTCCAAAGAATCCTGAAACCCCAGCATATGGTTTGCTAAACGCTGCCGTTTCTCGGAATCGGCACAGCTAACTTTTTGCAAAAGTACACCTAAGAGGTTATGCAAAAATACTGGGCATATGCTGAATAGCTCTTTTCTTAAAAACTTTCCTGCTGTTGATTTTAAATGATACAAAAGTTTGCTTGAGGTGTAATGTATGATGCAGGTTTTCCCTCTCCTATGAAATAACTGTGAATAAAATAGGCTAATAGCCTTCTTATGACAGTATGACTTGTTCTCAAATTTTATTTTTTTTAAAAAAGTAGCATGCTTTATGGTAACATTAAAACGTCTACTATAACAGTACAGATCTTTAGAGAAATAATAGCTCGGCAAGAAATAACTGAAAAGGATAGTCAGAACTGAAAATATTGGCCTCAAGGGCAGCTGAATACAGTGGTGCCTCGCAAGACGAAATTAATTCGTTCCGCAAGTTTTTTCTTCTTGCGAGTTTTTCGTCTTGCGAAGCACGGTTTCCCATAGGAATGCATTGAAAATCAATTAATGCGTTCCTATGGAGACCGCCTTCAGACCAGGTCCAGGGACAGTCTGTCCCCAGACCTCTTCTGAAGGCTGGCGGGGGGAGAAGGACTTTTCTCCCCACCGCCAGCCTTCAGAACAGCCTTCTGAAGGCTGGCGGTGGGAAGAAAAGCCCTTCTCCCGTCGCCAGCCTTCAGAAGAGTTCCCGGAGGGCTGCCTAGGCTGCGGATAGCAGCCTGCTGCCCGGTGCGAGGCAGACATCTGCAGCTTGGGGTGCCCTGCAGGACTTCCCCGCAGGGCTCTCCAAGCTGCGGATAGCAGCCTGCTGCCCCACACGAGGGGCGCTCTTAAGCAGAGCGCCCCTTGTGCGGGGCAGACACCTGCAGCTTGGGGAGCCCTGCAGGACTTCCCCGCAGGGCTCTCCAAGCTGCAGATAGCAGCCTGCTGCCCCGCATGAGGGGCGCTCTTTAGCAGGACAGCCTTCAGGACAGGTCTGGGAACAGAGGAGAAGGTGCGCTGCGCTTCCCCGCTGTCCCAGGAGATTTCCCTATGGGCTTTCGTCTTGCGAAGCAAGCCCATAGGGAAATTTGTCTTGCGAAGCCTCTAAAAATCGGAAAACCCTTTCGTCTTGCGGGTTTTTCGTTTAGCGAGGCATTCGTCTTGCGGGGTACCACTGTACAGCTTTTTTCCACCACACTTCTGATGCTCCTTCTCCCCCCAACTTTTTTTTTCATAATTCAGATATCCACAGAGGCTTGGGAATATTTCTTCCCACTTAGGAATACCTGACTTAAACATCTGGATTTTTTTTTTTAAGGTGATGGGCAGAATTAGTGGCAGATGGTCTTTTGTCATCTGATATTTATAGCAAGCACTGCAGAGGACACAAATCATGATTAACAGTAGAATACCTGGTTTGTTTATTTTTTTATACAGATAGTTTAATGAAGATGTAGGATGATGTACACAATGGTCTGATGCAGAGTGGAAATGGTATTCTGTATACATAAGCATATTTCATAAAGAACAGTGGATTTTATAACTCGTCTAGTCCTTTCAAATTCAGCCAAGTTTGTGGAATGCAGCTTGTGGAATGTTTATCCTGTTTTGCAGGCAGGCAGATTGGGAAGCTAACAATGGAAATATGTGTAGAATTGCATGTAAAGTACTTTTAAACCTTTGGAAACCTGATAGTGGTGTTTTTTCGTGTGTGTTTTTTAATGCTTGCATTGTTTTGCAAAGGGAGTATTTATTTGAATCTTCTCCTTGCAGTTTCATCATTTTGTGGTGGCTGCTTCTGTGGCCAAAAAAGGCTGCCCCAACCTCAGAATGAAACAGCTGTCTTGCTGTCCCCATGGTATCATCATTCATCAGGCATAGACAGATGGAAGCGTTCTAAATAGTCCTTTACCTTCAGATATACTTTTTTTTTAACCAAGAGAAGGAAGGAGGTCCTATCAGCTAGCTGATTGTTGATGCCCCACCCTGTAATTCTGTGTGGGGAGAATCCAAATTGCCCTAGAGAAGTGTTGAGGAGAGCAACAGACCTATCAAAGGTCCATATAGTTTTTGGGTAGCAGCCTTTCCTTTTGGTTGATGACGTCTAGCCAGGACACCCTCTCACAGAACTACAGTTCCCAGCACTTTTAAGCTACAGTTCCTACAGTTCTTTGGGTGAAGCTACAAATGTTAAAGTGGTAAAAGATTGCTTTAACTATATGGTGTGGGTGTTAGTCTAGGTCTGTCAATCAAAACCTTCTTACTGGCTTTCTCTGCTGTCCTGAAGTGCTCACCCTGTTTCCTTTGTTGTACCACCTCCTTAATGATATAAAAAAGGGGGAAATGTTAACCAGTGGCAGGGAAAGTTATTATTATTTGTTTCTGTGCAGGACGCCTAATTAACAGTAGCTAACAAGTGAGCTTGTTTTTGTTGAAGAAAATGCTTTCATTTCTTCAATATACTCTGAAAGTACAAAATGATTTTTAAATTGTAAGTATGGAACTTCAGGCATACTGAAACATGCATGCAGAACCAAGCAGCCTTTCCAACATTATCATGGGCACGCAAGCGAATTGTTTTTTAAAAGGAAAATGGAAATTCCTTCATCATTTTTCTCCATGAAACTCATTAGCTAGCTTGAAGCCTTTTGATTATGGAACTTTAGAACCCTATAAAGTCTAGTTTAAAAAGTACACTTTGTTTTCAGTTCTGACCTAGAAACAGTAACACATGCATTCACATCATTAACATGGAAAGGAAAAACCTTTGAGTGGAGACCTGGCTGTTCCAGCCCCCACCTCGCCAAAGCGTACTGTTAAGTAGGTCTCAAAACCCACTGAAAGCTTCCTTGCTGTACCCCATTGCTTGTTGCCATGCAAGCGGAGCCAAAGGTCTATTGAATTTTTGGATTGTTTCCATCTAACTTGGTTTAAAAGCTGTTCTAAAAAACAAACAAAACAAAACCTTGGAATCTGATTGGTACCAAAGAATTATTGGCATGATCATCTGTCTCCCTTGAGCATATGCCATCTAAACAGTGCGTTGTCCCAGCTAAATATTGCTGTTGCATAAAGGCAATATTTTTGTGTGATAATTGATAACATTTAGCCAACCATTTTTCTTTAAAAGAAAGTATTTGTGTACACAGTTCTGTAGGATGAAAACTAAACTGGTGATCCGTATAAATTTATTAGACTTACTTTTGGCATTTGTTGCATTACAGACACTGTAGAGGCTTTTGAAAACATTTTCGAACAGTTTCTAGCACAAATACTGCTTTGCGGATGTTATATTTGCACCTGTGCACATACAATATAACGTATAGCCTTTAAGACTGACAACAGACACTGCAGAGAAGAAAAACACCTTTTCTTACGTATCCAATTTAATACTGCAGTATGTTGATCCACATTCATGTTTCATAAAGGTATGACAGAAAACTCAATTTGTATGTGAATACAGGTGTCTCCCCACTTATGCAGGGGTTACGTTCCCAGGTACTGCGTGTATATGTTAAATAGTGGGGAACACCATCTAAAAAGCCTGTAAACACCCTCTAAAAGCCTGGAACCTCATGAAAAAACCCCTTTAAAAAGCAGCAGCACTTACCAGACTGGCGTGAATGGAGGCTCTCAATCGTCCTCATCGCTGGAGAGGACAATGTAGAAACAACGGCAAGGAGGGTGGGGTAGACTGGTACCCTGAAAGGCCTGGCTCTGATTCAGAGGTAGACTTCCTAGTGCTTGGCTGTGGGTCATTTTTGCAGTTTCGTACCATTTTTGCCGTTTTTGTGCCTTTTTACAGTTTAAATTGTTTGCTTTATTTCCCAGCACTGTGCATATAGGCGGTCGCACATGAGTCAAAATGTGCGTAAGTGAGGAGACGCCTGTATTTATCTGTGTGTGAGAATAATAAGACTAAATGGGATGGCATGCAGTCTGTTCTTGATGGTAGATACCAAGGAGTCAAATAGTACAATAAATTAACTGGTTTTATGTGTGCACTGATTGATACATGTAGACCAGCATCACACCTAAGAACTCATTTTCTGTTAATATGAAGTGGAAACGAATCAGGTGAAACAAAATTCTGATCTTGTTTCGACAGCTGTGCTGATCCATTGGGTTGGGGGGATTATTTTGGCTGCTATCCTTTAGAGCTCCTTTAGGACTTGGAGATGCCATTAGGACTACTGGTTTGTTTTGCTTTTTTGCCGTCAATTTTCTACCCTGCTTTTTGGCTCAAATGAGTCCCCAAGAGATGTTGCATCTTTGTGAACCTTTGGGCACATCAGAAATTTTGAGAATGCTGTGGGTATCAGCATCTCTTGCTTCTCTTCTCCCTCTTCCAGGTCATTTCTCCTGTCCCCAGACTGAAAGCATACACAGATGATTCGCAGTTACAAAAAGCAACAGTGGTACTCACTACTGAGGAGGGAGGCTGCCTTTTAAACTGAACACACGCCTATCTCTTCAGCAGCATTAGCTGCTATTATGAAAAGTGTACAGAAAGTAAAAACTCTTGCCCTTCCATGTTTATGAGGTTCCTTTTTGGATCGGAGCCTAGCTCTACTGCATCCCTTCCTCCAGAAAATAATGTAATCTTCTCAATAAAAGTTTAGAGTTGGGTGTCCTCCCCCCAACACAAATCTGGGTAACATTTCCCCTCTGACCACCCTGTTGATGCAAATCATGGTTGCTGTTTACTATGTGCGTGTATTTTTGAGTAAATCTTTATTTATGAACAGGCTTAGATGTTACTATGCAGCTTGAAATGTAGTAGAAATATTTATATTTCAAACTTCAAAGTCTCAAAATACTGCTAGTAAAAACGTCAGTGAATTCGAAAAATGGAGTGACAAGTATTCTTGAACTGCTGTTCACTTTCCGCATAGTACTATGCTACTTCTTTTACTTGATGGTCCTGGCTACAAGACCTTCCTAGTCACAATTTATATTAGCAAACACCCAAATTCAGAAAGTGTCCAAGATGTTTCACAAATGGATTTTCCTTTATTGACACCCCCTTTCCTTCCCAGGAAAGAGATGGTGCGTCTCAAGTAATTTCACATGCGTGTAGGCGCACATCACATGCTACATGTTTTCCCCTTACACAGTAAAGATGCTTTGGTATGAAAATGACATGTTGCAAAGTTTCCTTTATTGCACTAGAAAAAGTCAGAATGAGGTTAGGACCCAGGAATTTCTTTATTGAATATGAACCTAATAAAATTCACGTAGTAATTAACGTTACTCAGCTATGTTAGTTATTAAATAGTTACGGAGGGGAAATGTTGCTTTTAAAAAAGAATTGGGAAGAACATGTTGAAAATTCATTGCAGCCTGGAGCATAAACAAAGGACTAGTAACATGATAGATGGCAAAGAGCATGATAGCTTGGTTAT
Organism: Podarcis liolepis; assembly: GCF_965112155.1. Classification (NCBI taxonomy): domain Eukaryota; kingdom Metazoa; phylum Chordata; class Lepidosauria; order Squamata; family Lacertidae; genus Podarcis; species Podarcis liolepis. The sequence goes on along the minus strand of NC_139557.1, from coordinate 17,523,792 downwards.
GTTATCCATTTATATGTCGGAATTGTTAATTAACGTTAAAAATTGTATTTGAAGTCTTCTTGTTTTTAGTATTTAAAGCTTTCCCCAACCTGATACCCTCCAGACTGTGTTGGACTACAATATCCATCCATTCTGACCAATGGTCATGCTGGGGCAGATGGGCATTATTCAAAAATTCGTTTTTGAAGGTGGGCGGAACCTGCAATCTGTTTAGATAAATTTAAATATTCAGAAATCCAGAATGAAGAGAAAGCCCATGAGCAGGTTGCTGCAGCCCTTCTCGAAATTGTTGTAACCAGAGTAAGTTCCCTCTTTGGCTTTTGAGGAGGGGTGGGCATATTGATTCATAAAGCCGGCCATAAAAAAATTGTCCCTTGAAAAAGTCAGACATGCCTGGGTAGTTCAGTTGGTTAGAGTGTGGTTCTGATAACACCACGGTTGCAGGTTCAATCCCCGTATAGGACAGATACATAGATGATCCTCAGGATCACTTCCAACTCTACAGTTCTATGATTCTATCACTGTGAATCTCCTAGGTCTCTCAGATACTCTTTGGGAAGGTTAGGGGGTTCCTGGGGTCTTTGTGTTCATTTGATAGGTCATATTTCCCACCCATTTTTAAGGTCCCGGATCCTGGAGTACTCCTTATTTGTCAGGCCCGGCCTCAAAGTTCCTGTTTGTGAGCCAGGCTCACATTGGTTCCTAGGTTCTGTTCAACGGCTGAGTTTTTATCTGTGAAAGGTAGCTTATCAGTTAAACATTTTGCCTTCAACTGACTTCGATTACTGTGCTCTTCAAAAGTTAAGCACCAGTATTGGAGAAACTAATTGTAGATGTTACTTGGAGTAGTAATTAGCTCATGGCTTTCTGAAATAGATTGAACTATATCCCTAAGATTAATGTTATGTTACCTTCATATCCTTAGCTACCCAGCTGTGTACTGCAGACATATCTTGCAGCAATCATGAAACAAACAGTGCTTTGTCACATTTTGGTTGTTCTAGCTAGAGGCTTGAAGTTTAAAATCTCTCATTCCTCCCGCATGGTGAAGAGATTGGCTCCAGTACAAGCACTGTTGCCCATGCAAATAGCAGAGGTTGGGGGACAGCTCCAGATTAGAGTTGCAGCAGGGAGCAAAAGGTTAATGCCCACCTCCAAGTGCTTGCACTCCCAGGCTAACCATATGACACTCACTTGTAGTGTGGCCCTAAGTTTTCACTTTTTTGGTGTGGTGTAAAGCAATCTTTCCATGAGCGGAAGGACATCTGTTGATAGTGGTCCATAAAGCAAGTAAAGTTAGTTGCACTTAAAGTCCCATAGAAATCAGTGGGACAAGCTAGTTAAACAACTTGATTGGGCTGCCACCTAGATTGATGTTTCTAGCCTCACCTCACCCCACCCCACAAAAAATTATAGTGTTAATATTTAGATTGCTCAGGATGTTACTTGACTAATTGCTAATTGATTTGTGGAATCTCAGGAACTTTTCTGCTAGAGTGTGGCAGTCTGTGGAATGGATACCACAATCGTTGAGCACTTCCTTTGGGATGGGTGTAGAGACTGAACTCTGTTTCAGGCAGTGATGCTGCTCAAGGCCTCTTGGCCTCCAGTAGCTTTTGCACAGGATCCACATTCAGTGTTTTGTACCATCTTTGTGCAAAGTACTCAAAGACCTTATGATAAAAGAACACATCTTTGTCTGAGGTTAAAAAAAATTGCCAAAAACGTACGTTTTTCTCAAGTAAAAATAAATGAAATGGTTGTCTTTCACTGTTGTTGCTCGATATTTAGGGCAATAAACATTTAGCAAATGTGTGATCAAAGACTTTTTGGCCTTAACTAACTTGTTACATTTGCATTTAATCTTGTGGCTTAAGATGTTTAGGTCATATTTAAACCATAAAATACTTTCCACGTTCTGAAAGCGTATGACATTAATTTCAAGTCACACAAAAGGGGAATGCATAAGTTTTATTTGGCTAATTTAAAAATAATTACAGCTTCTGGTATAGCACCTTTTTTTTCAAAAAAGCATGTTTTGAATTTGAAAGGAAACATTTGTCAGACAGTTGTTTTCTGCTGTCTTGCCAACGTTTCTGACAGGCTTCTCAGCACGGAAAGCACAGGATGCAAACAGCACTGACTTTGGCCAGCTTTCTTTAGTAGTGGGTACTGCAACTCGTAGAAGTCCCAGTATTTTAGGAACTGCTGTTTATTGTCACTTCAGTGGTAGCGTGCTTATTCTTCTTTGAAAACACAAGAACAGAATGTTTCAAAATGCTTTGAAGAGTGGCTGAAATGCTTCAATCTGAGTGAGTGATCCATGCCTCTGCCAGTACGGGATGGGATTCTGTAGGGAGCCCCTGGGCCTAATTTTGTCGTCTAGGCCACTCCTCTGTCTGAGGCCATACCCACCAATGGCCCTGCTCCATGGCCCTAGGGCAACCCACTCAGATGGCTGGAATGTGTATTTGAACTGTGTTACTGCCTGTTGCTTGCCTGGGTGGAGAGATGTGTGTGCAGAAACCTCTGACTTCTCTATGGCTCGAATGTGCTATATAATACTCCTTGGTGTACAGAGGTTAAGAATCTCCACCCACTTTTTGTCTCTGGCTTCGCCCACCACTTGCCTGCAGCCTCCAGAAGTTTGCCCAGGAGGAAATGCAACCCTTGAGCTGGAAAAGATTCCCCACCTCTGCTTTCCTATATGGTGCAGGGTACACCGGAACACAAACAAGCTCTTAACTTTGCACGTGTACTGAGTAACCTGCACTGCACAATCTTGGACAGGAGTGAGGTGGTTGATTCTACATATGGGAGACACATGTTGGCCTCTTGGGGAAGGTAATGACCACATGCATTAGCATGCGCCTTGCAGTAAACGCTCCTGGTTGAACATGAATTGTATCTTTTATCATTTCCTCTAATGAGAAATGTAATGGGCCTAATTTGATGTGAAGGACAGAGAAATGGGACCACCAGCAGACAAGGGAGATTTTTTTTTTCATACTCAAGTGATTCCTCAGATACGCAGAAAAATGCTACTTGTTTTAAAGCATATGGAGGCAAATGCCAGAAAAGTTCTGAAGTTCTGGAACTGAGGACATTAATGTAATTCGTACTATATAGTGCGCTTTAAAAAAATCTGTTTTCATGGTTCTCTCCCCCCCAAATTTCTACCCAGGTTCACCTTTTCTAGCCAATGAGGATGGTGTTCTCGGAGGTGTGATAGTTCTTCGATCTTGTCGGTGTTCTGCAGAGTCGAACTCTCCACAGGATAAGCAGTCTCTACTAGGTAAGTGTGCAAAGAAAGCCCTACTGAATATCTTATTTTTAAGTTCTTTAATTTAGATCTATTACATTAACTACAGCTTGTGAGAGCTGGGGAAAAATGAATGGATGTCAACAAATTGCAATCCAATATTCCCAAATCTTTATCTTTCGTTAACTTGTTTCATCGACCTCCTCACACCTCCCTTTTTTGTATTCTAATTATTAATTATCTCAGCAAATCCTTTCCATCTTTCACTATATTCTATCATTAAATTACCTTAATTTATTTTAACCTTATCTTACCATAAAAAGCCCTAGAGCTTAAAACTTATTTATACATAATTCCTTATAGTATTTCTATTAAAGCCAAATAGTTTCATTCCAGCATTTTTCTAACACTCGTTAATTTTACACTAATTCTCTAAATGAATTTTTAAACTTTCTTCCAATCTTCATCCATCGTCTCTTCTTCCTGGTCTCGGGTTTTGTCAGTCCTTTCTATCCCTTCCATCTAGTCCTTTAACCTGGTGACCTTCTATCCGAGGCTCTTAAGTCTTTTCCATGTCCCTTCTGCAGGTCTTCTTCATCTTTTACACTTAATAAGTAAAGCATTACTGTTGTGTTTAAACCCATAGTAGAGTTCCTGTGGAGTCATACAACAGAGAGCATGTGTGTCGGGTATATGTCAGCACAGGATGGCAAAGCTAAGGTAAGTCACAAATAATACTTAGCCCATGGGTAGGCAAACTAAGGCCTGGGGGCCGGATCTGGCCCAATTGCCTTCTAAATCCGGCCCGCGGACGGTCCGCAGAATCAGCATGTTTTTACAGGAGTAGAATGTGTCCTTTTATTTGAAATGCATCTCTGGGTTATTTGTGGGGTCTGCCTGGTGTTTTTACATGAGTAGAATGTGTGCTTTTATTTAAAATGCATCTCTGGGTTATTTGTGGGGCATAGGAATTCGTTCATTTTTTCCCCCCAAAATATAGTCCAGCCCTCCACAAGGTCTGAGGGACAGTGAACTGGCCCCCTGCTGAAAAAGTTTGCTGACCCCTGACTTAAAATAAAGGATGCTGAAGTGTTGTAAATTTCCTGGTTGAATTTGGATTCAATCTTCCCATGTCCATACCAAGCCTTGGCCCAGTTCAGATATCATGGCCATGCTATTTGTTCAATGATCACAGGTGCTTATTTGTGCTTATGCACCATCCCCTTTTCCTAAGTTGCTCATACCATAGGCCACAGGGTGCTCCCAATTACCAAATTATGCTTGGCCATGATTTCTTGAGTGAGCTTCTTTCCGGCTTAGCATACCTGAAATAGTGACTATAAGCAATAGAGAATGAATAGTGTTCTTCAGCAAATCCACTTTTTAAAAAACCGGCAAGAGCATTTCCTTTTGCTCCTTCTGCTTTGTCAAGTTGAAAGTTGCATTCAGATCTTTGACCTCTAAATACTTTTGGGATCAGTTATGGAATAAAGCAAAAGTAGATGCACTGATGAAGTGAAACCAAAGTAAATAAGTTTCAATGGCTTGTAAGAAGATGGAATTGGTGGGTGGAAAGTTAAGCCTGCCTCTGAGAAAGCTAAGGAACAATAAGCCTGCCCATTGAATGGTCTAGATACAAGCAACACAACTATGTCTAGGTTTCTTTTTAATCAGGTGTTTTGCAGGGAGGAAGTAAAATTAAAGAGACAGGTTTTCCTTTCAAGCTTTTATTTTAACTAGTCATACTGCAAGCCAAAATAGTACTGTTCAGTTGCTGATTTAGCCATATGTGAATATTTTATGGCATTGTACAAAAAAGTGCAATAAAAATATTCCTTATCAAAAGGAATCTGCCACTTTGATGCCTTGCTCTTCTGGACTTGTGTTATGACGCTTGATATAGATTCAGAAAAAGAAGACATGTCAATCCTTCAGCTTGCACTCTGCGCCCTTGTTCCTTATGATACCTCACAGTATCCAGTTTCCTGCATCCAAATGTCTTTATGCCAAGAAAAATGGCTTATCTCCCTAATTCCCAGAGAGTCAGTATTTTGGGAGAGAGGAGTGCTAGTGCTACTACTGCTTTATTGCTAGGCAAGTTCAGTGTTAGATTAGAAGTACTATAATCCTAAACTTTATGTAGTACTAGGGTAGTATATGGCTTGAAGGCAGCCTATGAGGCATTGATGCTAACAAGGCTAATAGCTCAGTTTGCCCAGAGATCTTTTCCTACTTGCAGAACCTCCATTGGACATCTGGTGTGCATTGTTATCATACTGCTGGCAAATTCTCCAGCTGGCAGTTTTGATTGGGCTGACAGACACAGCTGCTCTTCTTGGTTCACTTTTAAATTATGCTTGTGACCTTCCTTTAGGAGAGTTAATCCTTCTCTTTCTTTTGAGCCTATGGCTGCAAATGTTTTCCAGAAAGTAAACCGCAAATGTCATGACCACTTAACTGCTAATGCTTAAGAAACCAACTGCTCTTGTAAAAGATGGATTTCTGTGTTCTTGGGAGTTGAGACAAACTTAAAGATGGCATGTAGAACTAAGAGAGTGCTTTTTTGTATAAAACAAGGTGCTGGTACTCATATATTGATAAAAGTGCTGAGTGTGCCAGCAGAAAATAGATGCGAAATACGAGAAAAAAAGAAGAGCTGGTACCTTAAAATAATATTTGGTGTTTGCTAAAAGACTGTTCTTTTCTATATGTTGCCTGCTTAGTATGCAGTGCCTTTGGCATTAGATGTAGTGCATCTGAAAGAAGCTCTAGGAACTTCTGTTTTTAAGAAAATAGGCAACAGATTGTGCTACAAGATCTTGTTGATGGATTTCCCTTTTATTTGGAGGTTTGCCTTCAAGAGTAGCACTTGCCATCATGAGGTGTTTTTCCATGGGCCTGCTCTCTCTCTCTCTTTTGACCAACCACCTAACAATAGAAGCACCAGACCCAGCAGTTTGTCCATTGGCTGCGGTTACTTTTTGGGTTGGCTTAATAGAAGTAGACAGCAAGAGCAGCCTGGCTGTAAATGGCTAATGATCAAGGTTTCGATTAAAAAATAGTAGCTCTCTGAGCTTGTAACCACACTCTTTTCCAGCAACTGTATTTAGTCTGTCTTAAAATACACTTTTGAGGAGGAAGATGGGAAATGGTTGGTTGGGAGGAAGCAACCCATTTGCCTGTGGAAATGTTATTTTGGGCTACAGTTCAGTACAGCTCGCTTTCGTGCCATTTCTGTCCTTCGGGGCAACGCTTCCTAAAATTAGTGCTGTGTTTCTTTGAAAACAGCATTGAAATAGGCATTTGGAGAAGTCTGATTGAGATCTTCTTGGAGATTATAGAGAGGCATAAGTGAGTGCCTGAGGGAAGCGTTCGTGGTGCAGTTTCACTGTGGGTTCATGTATGGGTGGTAGGAAGGCAAGTGCTTATTATTGTGGGGTGGGCTCTTGTCCCTTTTGTTAAATGCTCTACGCGGTTGCCAATAGCAGAAATGCAATCCCTCGCTGTACTTTTTTGTGTGCTTGATGGTGGACCTCACTCAGCTTCACCTAAGCTTTAACACAGGGGTCAGCAAACCTTTTCAGCAGGAGGCCGGTCTATTGTCCCTCAGATCTTGTGGGGGGCCGAACTATATTTTTTGGGGGGGATGAACAAATTACTATGCCCCACAAATAACCCAGAGATGCATTTTAAAGAGAAGCACACATTCTACTCATGTAAAAACACGCTGGTTCCCGGACCCTCCGCAGGCCAGATTTAGAAGGTGATTGGGCCAGATCCGGCCCCCAGGCCTTAGTTTGCCTATCCATGCTTTAACACCTTCAATCTGATCTGCTGAGCAGTAAGCTCCACTTGTTGCCTTAGTGCTTCTTTCCAAGCTTGTTTGCGTAGGACTGTAGCATATATGTGTGTTTAAACTGTAGCCCTCTTGTTTGTTTGGAAATATCAGAGATTTCTAAAACACAATTTTAAGGAAGTACAGTTGGGGCGCTTCCTCAAGGTTGTTGCAGTGTAGGCTGCTACTGTTCAGGTTTCCATCCACTCCGTTCCACATATTTCCAATGCTACTTTTCTCTCCATCTCCCCAATAGTCAGCATTGTGAGAACACTAAATAGGCTTACTTCTCATTGGGCTGGTTTTCTTGTAAGGGGCATCCCTCTTCAAAGGTGACTGTGGGGTGCGGCACTCATCACGCTTCAGGCTGAGGGAGCCGGCGTTTTTTCAGAGACAGCTTTCCAGGTCATGTGGCCAGCATGACTGAACCACTTCTGGCGCAACGGGACACTTTGACAGAAGCCAGAGTGCATGGAAATGCAGCTTATGTTCCCACCGCAGCGATACCTATTTATCTACTTGCACTGGTGTGCTTTTGAGCTGCTAGGTTGGCAGAAGCTGGGAACTTACCCCGTTGCGCAGATTTGAACCACCGACCTACTGATCGGCAAGCCCAAGAGGCTCAGTGGTTTAGACCACAGCGCAACCTGCTCTTGAATATATATATTCTGTGTGAAGCAGACTGAGGTGGTTCTTTCTCTTCCATTTTTATATAGATGGCATATAGCTATCATTTCCTGGTTGTCATCAACAAGACTTTTATTTTATTTTTTATTCCCCAGAGAGGGGAGAGAGCTCTCCATTGACATCAATGTAGATATTAAATATATCCATCTTCCTCTTCCAGCACTCTGCTCTCGCTCTCCTTCCCACCCAGTTATCAGTTTTTAAAATCTCTCACTCAGTATTCCAGGCTACTAAGTTATTATAGGGCTGTATGGTGGGAGAGTTCGGGAGGGAAAATGAATTGGCCCCTTTAGGATTTTTTAAAGCATTTTGCGGTTACCACGACTCTGCCAACCTAGCAGTGGTGTGGTTTGGGCTTATAGCAACCCTAAAGTATGAGTATGAGAAGAGTCGAACTGGTACCAGTGCCCTTTTCCTTCTCCCGCCTCAAAAAATACCTTGGTGCTTGTTGAAAATCTAAAAACGTCAGAAGCCACGGGTTTGAGGTATTTCTTTCTTTAATATGCAGAGCAAGTGTTCTGAAAAGAAACTGTAATTTTATCATGCTGTGGAATAGAACAGGTTCTTGACATAGTAACTCCTGCCACCTGTAGCTAATTGGCTGGTATCCAAGTAACACTTTTGCAAATGCCTGTTCTCCAGAGATGTTAGGACTCTGAAATTTTGATACATTCAGATTTGGAATATAATCGAGACTCAGGTGATTTACGTTTTTAGTCAGTCTAGTATGAAGTCTAAATTTTGAATTCTGTCAGTGAAGACACTCCAGATCCAACTGCCAATTTTAAACCTATTCCTTACACTTTGAATTTGTGCCTTGAAGCCTGAATCACCCCTTAGGCCTGGCTTCTATATTTTGTTGCCAAATGTAAATCCCCCCCCCCCATTTTCTAATAATGGTAGATTTAAATTTTGGTCCAAAGGAAAATAAAAGCCAAACTCACAAACAAAAATCTGTATGCTGCAGTGTTTTCAATGAATGTTGGTTTGATGACCTCCGCCCGCCCTCCAAAAGGATTTTGCACCCTCATATCATTGCACCCTGATATCATTGACCAATTCAATGAGCAGCTGTAGTATGCATTCAGAAACCAGATGTGGGCAGAATTCCCACATCTGTCAGGGCCCCAGTAGTGTTTTGTTGCCACCTCTCAGCAGATAGTAATTGCCAATTTTCAGAATGAAGCCTTGCATCGCCTCCTGGTTCCCTTCCCTTGATGGCTGCCATCAAGTGTATTAAGGGCTGAAGCCACTGTGTACACATGGTGGTTAAAAGGGTGAAGGCTGGGATATCATTTAATACTGGTACTGCATTTAATACCGCTTTCTCTGGCTGTGCAAGGAGGAGAGGAGACTGTGAGTGTGTTGCGCAAGCAGGTGTCTGTGTGCAAATGGGATACAATCATTATTCCTGCTTAGGTTTGAGAATGCTAACTGGCAAAATCATACTTTTCACAACTGTTAGTAATGCCATTCTTTTCGCTGTGATAGCTTAAGCTTCTTCAAATGCAAGCCTTAAAGTTCATATATGTGCATTTTCCTCAGTGGACTTCTTAAGATGCTTTTTTTTAAAAAAAACATTTCCGTCCTTATTTTTTTGTATTTTTATGTGTTTTGTGAAATATGTCAATGTGATTCATTTCTGATCTCTACAATATAAGAAACTATAATCTTTTCTCTATTCTGAGAACTCTGTGCCAGCTCTCAGCAGCATACTGGCATTAGTTTATACAAGAATGTTTTGTTCTTGTGCTATAAATATATAACTGAAGCCCTGTGCCTGTGTGTAGTAAACAAACGTAAGTGAATGTACATAATGGGGGTCTGCATTTCTGCCATATGGCAGCAGAACTGCTGAAATATGCATGTACCACTGTGTAATGTGTTCATGCAGTATTCCTTTCTTATAGCTTGCTTTCTGTATGAACATATTGTTTCAAACTATTTATGGTGTCCATAAATTAGCTAACACTTATTTATGAAAAACTTCATTGTCTAAAAATTAAAAGGTTCCTATGTCCTTTTGGTGGGGGAGGGGGGGAGACATGTGTTCCTTTGATTTCAAGATTTTGGATACACCCTGTGACCCAGTTATACTGTTAAAATGATCGTGACTGCCTTGAGACATACCGGTGACTAGTTTTATTGTAGCTTTAAAGCAAGCAAAATGGATTTTCATTTCAACACTGTTCCTCGCAATTCTATCAACTTGTTTTATAAAATGAAAACATTTGTATAATATATTACTTTCTTCCAAGGAGCTCATACACGGTTCTTTTCTCCCCACTGCTTCCCCCCAATTCTCACAACAATTTTCTGTGTGTATGACTGGCCCATGTCCATCCCTTGAGCTTCATGGATGAGCGGAAATTTGAACTTGGGTCCTAGACTTGATTGATTTTGATTGATTGATTGATTGATTGATTATATTTCTATGCCACTTTTCATTCACATGAATCACAAAGCGGCTTTCAAGCAATAAATAACAATAACATAATAGAAAATCACAAATGCAACACAAATCATACAGAATAGTTAACAAATCATCAGTAAAACAGTTAGCAATCTATAAAACAATATTTTTAAAAACTTTTTTAAAAAACAGAAAAATTACAATAAAAGTCATAGTATAGGATTCAGAAAGTACATTTGTAATCTATAAAACAACGTTAACAAAATAGCAACCAAAAAATAAACTAAGCACTGTCGAATTCATACAGGCACTTTCCCCACCTCCATGACTCATAATCTTTCACTCGATTCAGTCCCTTAAAAAACACATACACACGATGCCCGTGGCAGCAATTCTTAACCACGTTAAGAGTGCAGATGTAATAGTGTGAATTTGGCCAGAAGCAGGCTGCTTGACTAGCTAGGGATCTGTTGAGGAGAATATCTGCTGAGCACAGACCTGTCTTCAGTTCAGCAGACTTTTCTTGAAGGCAGAGCCAAACCTGTGTAACGTAATCAATCCAGACCTATTTCTGTGACCTCTTCCCTGGTATATAATTTGTATCTCTGATTATCTTTCCTTCTTACTCACCCATTAGCAGACCATAAATCTAAAGCCCATTGGTGTATTTTATGCCCATATTTTCACCTCTCTCCAAGTCCCTTGTTTTCAGCACAGTGGTAGCCAGAAAAATGCTACTGAAAAAAACTGCAATTTTCCAGGAACTGAGTAATATATTTTCCAAATGTTCATTGTGTTGAGACATTATTAGATTCCTTTCCAACATTAAGTGGAATGTCTGGTTGTAAAGGTTGGTCTATGCCAGAGGTAACCAAGATGGTCTCCTCTAGATGTTGCATCCCATCAACTCCATTCAGCATGGCCAATGGTTAGGGATAATGGGTGTTGACATCACACTGGCTGCCACTTGTGTACAGTGTTAGGTGGACAGTTTGATATATGCCAGCAACTCTTAGAACTCACAAGAAGCCTTCTCAAAAAACCATCTTGATTCATTCATGAGTGCATTCATAGGAAGACATCCTTTGAAACATTAGCGCTGAATCATCCATTTAAAGTAATATTCCCTTTGTGCAAAAGTATATATTAGTAATGAGCTATTGCTGATATCCCACCTCCTGAACTTTCATGTTTGCTGATTTTTAACCAAAAGCATCCTAGTCTGTGTGCGAGAAGAGGGATCAAGTTGTTTAGTACTTCACATAAGTGTATCATAACATGAAAGAAAAGTGTAAAGGGTGACTGACTGTTGTGCTAAAATAGCAAAGCACAGTTAGCATATTATATTTAATAAACTTATTCCCATGGTGCATGTGCACATCTGTGTATGCACACAACACAACCACACACATTGTGCCATTGTAATGATGAGTGTTAAAATAGGATTATATTTTTCTAGTACAAATTAAGCATTTACTAAAGCATAAATCAGTTTATGTACCTTATTTAATAATCACGTATCTTGGACATGTTATTTTTCGGTTACAGTGGTACCTCAGGTTACAAACTTAATTCATTCCGGAGGTCCGTTCTTAACCCAAAACTGTTCTTAACCTGAGGCACGCATTTGCTAATGGGGCCTCCCGCTGCCACCACGCGATTTCCGTTCTCATCCTGGGGCAAAGTTTGCAACCCGGAGCAACTACTTCTGGGTTAGTGGAGTTCGTAACCCGAAGCGTTTATAACCCAAAGTACAGTATTTTTTGCTCACTCACTTTTTCCCTCCTAAAAAGTAAGGGGGAAGTAAGGGGAAGTAAGGGGAAATGTGTGTGCATCTTATGGAGTGAATGCAGGCTGCGCAGCTATTCCAGAAGCCAGAACAGCAAGAGGGATTGCTGCTTTCACTGCGCAGCGATCCCTCTTGCTGTTCTGGCTTCTGAGATTCAGAATATTTTTTTTTCTTGTTTACCTCCTCCAAAAACTAGGTGCGTCTTGTGGTCTGGTGCATCTTATAGGGTGAAAAATATGGTATTTGTAACCCAAGGTACTACTGTATCTGAGGCTTCATGTTAATGAATGATAATTTTGTTATCTATTATTGTTTTGTCTTTTGTCTAGTGGTTTTTTAAAATCTACCTGAAGTCTCACCAATTTCTCTCTTGTTTCCTGATTTCTCACCAATTTCTTCAGACCCACATTTCAAGACTTCCCCCTGGAGCTGTGGCGGGGCAGTCGGTGGCAATTGAAGGAGGAGTCTGTCGGCTGGAGAGCTCAGCAAGCTGAACCGCTCCTTGTCTGGTCAGCAAGCAGAGCACAAATCCATTATGTATATTAAGCTCCTTGGTGTTTTAACAGATGTTGAGGATTTTACTCTCATTTTATACTCCTTATTGCAACCACGTGCACCCTAACTTGAAACAAGTGCTGCTGTAGCTTTATATTCTTTGTTTGAATGTATATGAGAATTTGTCTCCCAGTGGAATAGAAACTCTGTTCCCAGTTGTGCAAATGAAAATAATGTATGGATAATTTAATGTTACGAAACATTTTTATGTGTTAATCGGTTAGCCTATAAGAAAATAATGCCCTAAAATTCCAAGGGGAAATGGTTAAAAATTGTGCAGTAGTAGCAAATGTTGTTGTTTCACATTGTGAAGCTAGAGGCTTCTGAGCTACTTGGAATACAGAAGTGACCAAATGCTCTTTACATTATTTAATAGTTTCAGTGGGTCCAGTGGTATCTTAAACATGTTCTTTTTGCATATAATATATATAAACAGTGATTGGTTTCAGTGAAACAATTTGGAGGTGACTATGGCCTGACTTTTTGTTCTTCCCTATTCAGTTGATGGTACTTTTTTGGCTTAAGTATTGCATACTTCAAGCTGTTATATGTTATGAAAGGCTCTGTAAAGATAACGTACAGTCATGAAGTCGTTACTTTGTGTATAATGGAATATTGGAATGTAAATAAGAACAAAGTTTATTGGAAGAGTCAATATTATTCTTTGGTTTAAATATATTTTTAAGAGAATGGTGTAGAAATAAACATGATATTACTGGATAAATAATGTAAAGTGTATTAAATTGATGATGAAGAGGACCCTAATTCTACCTTTCTTCGTCAGTTCTTTAAATTCCAAATTTGTAGTAAAGGTATATAAATGTCTGCAATTATATTTACATGTTATGAATATAGAGTTACAAGTGGCCTTTTGAAGAATTTATACAGCCAAAATTCATGATATTGCATCATTTTATATACTTGATTCTTAGATATGAGTTCATTTTTCTTATTGTTTCAGGATCTTCAGCTGTTTAATTGTTTGCATGTTTACAGGGATATAATGGCTTAGAACAATCTTACTGAGTACTTGATGAGCTGTCAAAATAGACTAAGGGAATTTTATTGGAGATTTTTTATATTGTGTTGAAAGATGTTATATGCAACCTTTAGAAATAATTGCTTGGTATCATCCAACATATTCTTAACCCCACAACCAACTTTCCATGGCAAATTGATGTGCCATCACTGTTTAACTTCACAAATGAAAGGAAACATTATTAAAAACTGATTTTAATCAGGTTCATTCTATTTGATATGTAAAGCATGAAATCTCAGTGGTAAGAAATATCTCTTGATCTTTTATTTCAGTTACGTATTTGAACATGATGTCTGCTGGTTTGCTAAACTTCATCACGGGAGACTACAAGTTGTGCCACAATAGCTGCATTTGGGTGTGTCTAGATGCATAAAACTTTAGCACTAAACCTATCTGGAAATGGGCTCAATGCAGCAATGCCACACATTTATCTTCTCATCCAGAAACAGGCATAGGGAGAACCATTTTTGTCTGGTCTGAAAAGATGCCAGTTTTTCACAGCACTGATTTGCTAAACCTTCTGCCAATCACACAGCTAACTTCCCTTCTTCAAATCAGGGCTGTGTTACAGTGCTAATTGGTTGCTTTTGTGTTGGTCACTGGAGCCTGATGAAAGGAGAAGTGGAACGCAATTTAAAAATAATGCACTATAAAAAAATGAAATTCAAAGTGAGCAGCCTGCCTAAGGTGCAAGGAGAGGGAATGATAGTCAGGTTTCAGCCTGGAACCAGATTGCATAGACAATGAAAAGCAAATGTTTGGGAAGCTCACCCTGCGGGAGGGGGGAGGGGGAACCCACAATCTTGTTTGCAGGTTCACAATTTTTACCCCCAACATTCCTGCTTCTAGACAAAGGAAGCACAATCTGTTTCTCACTCATGATTCCAGATACTCTTTATTCAGTCAGATGCCCGGCAGCAGAGATCGCACATCAAACCTGTGAAAAACGGGAATTTGTTCCATTGTTAAACTTTCTAATACACAAAGCACCGTTTTTTGTTCATTCTTGCGATAACCTCATGAGACTGTTTTCTAATAGAGATCCATACGGTTGGGAGATAGGAAACTAGTGCTTGCTTCCCTCCATTGTAAGAATTGTCAGTTTACCCTTTGCTCTCTGTTCTTCAGCCAGCTACCAACCCACACAGGGCCAGTCTTGTTCACTCAGTCTGACAGAGCCTGTCTTTACATGCAGGGTAAATCCCTAACTCACCGAGGGTTTGACTACCCTCACCTGGGGTAGCCAGCCAGCCCTGTGGCGTGGTGCTTGAATCCAAGTGCAATTAGGTGCAATTTCCCCCTTTGCACTTTTGGACCAATTAGAGCATTTCTCCCAGAAATCACCACCACGCTCCAGATTTATTTACAAAATAATCTTGCATGCGGGATTGTCTCAAGATAGGTTTGAAGAGAACTGATGGTGTAGCTTTGTATAATGCCACGTTTAAAGGACCAGTGGCTTGAATTCCACTGAGCAACCGCTGATCAATCTACCTATTTTCTGTCTAAGCACTACCATCTCATGATCTGAGTGTCTACAAAGCACATTTGGTGGCAGGTGATCTGATGGGTTTCTAGTAAGTACCATGTAGTTACAGAAAAAGAGGTGCCGGAACACACCATGAACGCTCCCCTCGTTTTCTTAGAATGGCAATGATGCCCACCTGAGAGGTGCCAGAACTGAGTTCTGGTGAGTTCCAGCTGAAAAAAATCCCTGGTACCATGTTAAGTATTGTATTCAATACATAGAGAATGGATGAAGATAGCACAAAGTTCACCTAGTGTTAGCAAGGTTTTGTCCTCGCGCATTTTATAGAAGGTTGCTCGGGATGCACTTTTGCAACCCGCAGCGTTCACAACCCGCAGTGGCGCCTCAGCGCATGCGCGCCCGCCAAAACCTGGAACTAACCCATTCTGGTACTTCTGGGTTTCGGTGGTCCGCAACCCGAAAAAACGCAACCTGAAACGTCTGCAACCCAAGGTATGACTGTATATGTAAAGCATGAACAGTTACAAAGATCCAGAATATAAGGTACTATATTGTACTCCATATATTGTACACTGATAAAGATACAGAGAGGCCAAACTAACAATATTAATCAAGGAATAACTCAAGGTAGATATTTGATTAATATTGTTTGGTTTTCTTTCATTGTATGTACAATATAACAGAGGGAAATATATGCTTATTTTTAAAGGTAAACAGTGTTTCTGTGTGCTCTGGTTTCTGTCACGGTGTCCCATTGCACCAGAAACGGTTTAGTTATGCTGGCCACATGACCCACAAAACTGTCTGTGGATAAACGCCAGCTCCGTCAGCCTGAAAGCGAGATGAGCACCGCACCCCATAGTCGCCTCTGACTGGACTTAACCATCCAGGTGTCATTTACCTTGATTACCTTTTTTTAAATGTGCCGAGTCTTGTTATTGTTTATGCTATGGCTTCCAGGGACCCCTTCTCTCTTTTTACTTTATCCTGGGATTTTAGTTTTATGTATGTTTTAGTTTTATGTAAGACCCTGATGTTTGGAAAGATTGTGGGCACAAGGAGAAGGGGACAACAGAGGATGAAATGGTTGGACAGTGGTCTCAATGCTACCAACATGAGTTTGACCAAACTGCGGGAGGCAGTGGAAGACAGGAGTGCCTGGCGTGTTCTGGTCCATGGGGTCACAAAGAGTTGGACACAACTAAACGACTAAACAACAACAACAAAGGCAGTAAGTAATCCAGATTGAAAGGCTTGGTCTGTGTAGCATTCTGAGAAATAAAAATGAATTATTAGCACGATGAGATTTGAACACTAAATTCTTGCTGACAAAGCCTTGCAAGTGCTGATTTCACTGCCACTGTTAGAATGTCAAATGAGGGTGTGGCGTGAACTAAAGCCTAATGAATGGGCCAGGGTTCCTCACCTAAACTGCTCCTACTAGCATCTTGGGGAAATTGCTATTGGCTTCGTTTCCCTTGAGAAATCGGCCCAGAGTGTGCCTTTTAATTTTAGGAACAAGAAAGGATTATCAAACATAAATGAATTCCAACATAAATGAATTCTGGAGTCCCTGGCACCATGTAATTTTGGCTCTCGGCGGTAACTGATATTGTCCAAGGAGAAATTACACACTTGTTGGTTGAAATTATAAAGGAAGGGCAATAGATGAAGTGCATGTAAATACAAATTGCTTGTAAACTGTTGATTTATGTTAATCAAACACGCAATTAGACTAGTCACGCACTAGACAGGTTGGAGCCGTAATTTCCAACTGGTTTTTCTTAACAAGGCTTGGCCATGCTCTGTCTGCTATTACATCTACAATAATAATGTAGCGTGTTATAAAAGGGAAGTAATATAGAATGCAAAGAGAATTTTAGGATGGATATTAATCTTTCATGTGAATGATAGGGAGACTACTGTTAAGAGCTTCCTCGAGGTTTGCATAATAAGTGTATGCTACTTGTGGGGAAATGCAGGTGTGTGTCTGAGGGGACCTGATATTATTTTCAGCCCATTTTAAGATTACTGTATTCATTTGGGAGAACCTTTTAAGAGAATGCAGTTACTTCCAAGTGGTCTGGGAGTATTCTTTACAGCTCTTCTAGCCTGCTTGTTTCAGCTGTATGCAACACCTTTTGATTGGAAGAAGAAAGACTACAATTGCCCAGAGTATTCCTAGCTGGTGAGTTGCTCCTTGATGTCATGCTGTAAGGAACATTAGCTTTAAAATTATAATGCCATATGGGGTTTGTCGTTTTAGAATACACCATCAACTTGCAACTTGATCACCTGCAGTTTGATGAGCTTGCATTTCTCATGAGCTCTGTCTAGAGTGAGGAGTAGTTCTAGATTCATGGTTCCCAACGTGGAGCATATTCCCCACAGGGGGGCAATTTGATTTTTAAGGCGGGCAATTTGAAAACGATATTTATAAGAATTATAATAATTATTATTATATATCATGGGGGGGTGCATCAGAATTTTAGAGATGCTTAGGTGGGGCATGGGCAAAAGAAAGGTTGGGAACCACTGCACTAGACGATCTGTGTTAATATTAATGGCTGTTGTCAATGAATAATAATAATAATAATAATATTTGTACCCCGCCCATCTGGCTGGGTTTCTCCAGCCACCCTGGGTGGCTTCCAACAAAGATCAAAAATACATTAAAATGTCACACATTAAAAACTTCCCTGAACAGGGCTGCCTTCAGATGTCTTCTAAATGTCAGGTAGTTGTTTATCTCTTGGACATCTGATGGGAGGGTGTGCCTGGTTCCCTGTAGCTTTGCTTCTCACAATGAGGGAACCACCAGAAGGCCCTCGGCACTGGACCTCAGTGTCCGGGCAGAATAATGGGGGTGGAGATGCTCCTTCAGGTATCCTGGGCCGAGGCCGTTATGACTGCATTGACAGGTCTGGAATCCTGGGACAAATCTATTCTTTCTTTATCTCCACTGCCCCAGCCACACACACAAACTTTTTCTGATTTTTTTTTAAATTAAAAAAACAATAGTCTTTTCACTTTCACAACAGTGTAGTTAAAGGCCCTTAGGCCAGGCTTCTACTCCAACGCCACAATTTACTCTCCTTTGACTCTTGCCACACGGGAGTTCAGCATGAAAAAAGGACAGGCCTACAAGAGGAGGAAGGATTAAATATAAAACTGGCAAAGAGCCACAGTGAAGGATTGTAATGTTGGTGTTTGCAGTACTCTAGAAAGCCAAGCTGAGGGTGGTTCACTGTGACCAATGTGTAATGACTGTGGGGGAAATTACCACAATGGGAGGGAAACCAGCTGCAGTTGCTGAAACTATAGTAAAGGAAGCCAGTTTAAATGAAGGCTAGCCATTTACTATGCCTTGAAAAAGCAGACTATTTTCTCAGGGCGGTAATTGACAGCGGTATTTCACAAGGCCTTGGATAAACTACAGAACAATATAATACTGACATCTACAGCAGCTAGGGATTCCACCAGTATGCATTTACCTCTCAAATTCTCGTTGCTTTTATGATGTTTAGATGTTAGGTTTTGAAATTGCTTAGTGTAGTCATAAAACACTATGTGATTATGCAGTCATCACTTTATAATAACGCTTTCATGCACACTTGGGAGGCCAGCTCACAAAGATACAATCAGGTGATTTAAAAACAAGAGGGAAAATTCTTGATTTTGTTAATGAATAAAAACTATAAACACTGTGTCTTTTTTCTTTCTTTCCATTAAAGAGGACATAACCTGAGACCAGTTCAGTGTTGATACGCTTAGCCCACCGGTGATGGGAAAATAACCCTTCTCCAAATTTTGATTCCTTGCAGCATATTGGTCATGTCAGTCCAAACTCCTTTTTCGTGTGAGTTATTTTGAAACATTTTTGCTCACAACTAAGTAAGAAACAAATCACAGAGCGCTAACTACGTTCCAGATGGTTCTGCTCTTGTTACATCCAAAAGAAAAATTAACGGGAGGGGGAAGCTAATATTTTAAAACAAGGTTGACTATGCTTGATTGAGCTTTCCCCTGAAGCACATCATGTCCTCTTTCTGAGAGCGGTCTTGCAAGTTGCAAAGATGCAGACCTAGATTTCTTAAGTAATCACTGGATGAGTTATTGGATTCAGATGTATTTGAGATGCACTGGGATGCATCCAGCTAAGTTCTCAGTCAATCCCATTGAAATTCATTTACCTAAGTAAGTTGTGTCTATTAATTTTAATGGGTCTACTTTGAGGTGTTACTAGCAATGGGTACAACCCAGTGTTCCCCCGTTTTCTCTTGCTCTCTAAAACATATACTCAGTTTGGTTTTAACAGAATTCAGTAAAACAATTACAAGTTTCCAACTTCTGCAGTGTGTTGAGATCTTAAAGTGGCTTGCAAAGTTTAGCCAAATTGAAACACCGACTTTTTACCTAATTCTTTCCTGGAAAGCATTAAGCTTGGCAAAACCGTTATTGCTCAAACTGCATTTAACGACAATGAGCTGCATAGAGGCAGACGTCTGTGACTCTCAAGGAAGTTAACTGAATTTTAGAGTGAACTTATAACTCAGAAGTTTAAAAATAAGCTCTACAAAGCTTCCTCTCCCTATTCACCCTCCCTGAAAGAATATAGATACATAGAGTGCTGTCAAAGTATCTCTGTTCCAGCCATTAGTTTGCATTCTGTTGCTGCTGTCCAGAAAGAAGGAAGGCTTTGCTAAGGAACGACATTGTTGAGGATGCAAATAGGCCCACTATTGCAGATGTGTCTGTCTTTTGCTAGTCATAGCCAGCTGCAACAGGTCAAGCATTTACCCTGCAATACTTGCTATATGTGTATTCTCTGAACTAAATGCCACTGAGTTCAATGAGACTCACCCTCGGGTAATGGGTGTTTTATTGAAGCCTTGTTAGCTATCTTCCTGCCCCTTTTGAAACATCTTGTTGAGCCTTGAAGAAGAAGAGAGTATCCCTGTTTGCCATTTTGATCTCCTGCTTTCTAGTACCTCTGCATCATTAATTACAGATTTTATTGTATTTAAATAACATTTTGTCTAGAAACATGGATGACTGCAAGTTGGCAATTCCTGACCATGACAGGGAGTTCAGAACAATCCTTGACTTAAAAGCTTTCAAAACTCATCATGTCTGATCGGCTGCATACATGTTGAAAGAATTGTCACCAGTATTACAATACTCAAAATATTAATCTGGACGGTGAATTGAGTTCTTGTCTCATAAACCTACATCCATTGCAATCTCATCTTTGCTTTGTTCTGCCAGCCAAGTGCCAAGAGCAATAATGACTGGCTGCCAGTTGGCCATTAGCCTTTTCACTAGTCCTGAAAAGTCATACTGAGGAAATCCATAAAGTTTTCATATGTGTTGAAAAATGTATATATTTCCATGTAGGGTATGACTAATGGCAATGCAAGCAGACAGCTTGTTCATGTTTAAAGCTGTATAATGGAGCCACATCCTTAAACACCCAGTTTTGGCATTGAAAGCAGTGTGAGAGGTGAGCGAGGTTGTTTTTCTTGGAGCTGTTTTCTAGTTTGGTTCCTCAACCTGTGCATAACATAGTTGCCTGAAACTGCCACCCTAGGAAATACTTAACAATATGCCACATTTACACAAGTCATTTCTTTTTGTAGAATGGTAGCCCAAAGCACTGCTGAGAGAAATACCTTACATTATATTGAGACATGAGTACTGTATAAGCAAACTCCCCAAAGCATGCTTGGGCTGTGATGCATTTTGTATCAGCATAATATAAATTTTAGAGATGCACTATTTCCACAGAGATAAAGGTAAAGGTACCCCTGCCCGTACGGGCCAGTCTTGTCAGACTCTAGGGTTGTGCACTCATCTCACTCTAGAGGCCGGGAGCCGGTGCTGTCTGCAGACACTTCCGGGTCACGTGGCCAGTGTGACATCACTGCTCTGGCGAGCCAGCACCAGCGCAGCACACGGAATGCCGTTTACCTTCCCGCTATAAAGCAGTACCTATTTATCTACTTGCACTTAAGGGTGCTTTTGAACTGCTAGGTGGGCAGGAGCTGGGACCGAAAGATGGGAGCTCACCCCGCCGCGGGGATTCGAACCACCGACCATACGATCAGCAAGTCCTAGGCACTGTGGTTTTACCCACAGCGCCACCCGCATCCCCTCCACAGAGATACCTAGGCATAAATTAACTAGTGTAAACTTCCAAGACATACCTGGCTGCATGTCTTCCCTGTGCCCTACACCCTTTCCTAGACTTTGCCCAAGCTACAGTTCAGCAGGATTGTAGCCCTGATTTCTTGGAATAGGACTCCCTCCAGTAACGCCCATATTCTACATATTCTCATTAGATGTCATCAGTTATTCTTCTTGCCAATTCAGCGAAGTAAGTTTTAACGAAACTTTGATAACATTCTTCTGGTGCAAACTTCTGCTCCTTCGGCACATTTGTATTTTATATAGATGATATGGCTCTTAGCTTTAATTTGGATTGAATTGCTGCTTAAAAACCAGCTACTTTTTCATACTGCTGGAAATGCTGAGTGAATCTTCTGTATTCTAACATCTAAAACATTAATAGTTCCTGCCATGATACAAAAACTATTTTGGTGGAGGAAGTATGGAGAGTGCAACATTTAATATCTCCTATAGGTCAAATAATGCCGACCCCCACCTTTTTAGCATTTCTTTATTCATTTTTTCAATTACAACCACCAACCAAAGAAAACACATACAGTACAACCAAGGCTTTTTTCAGCCAGAACTCACTGGAACTCAGTTCCGGCACCTCTCAGGTGGGTGATATTGAGAAGGGAGGCATTTATGGTGAGTTCTGGCACCTATTTTTCAAGAAAAATAGCACTGAGTGTTGGGAATTCCATTCCACCCTTTGCTGCATACATAGGATTATTCCATGTCACATGTCTGTTTACGTTCCGGCACTGATTGCCGGCATGAGCGGAACTTCCACTCTCTATTGCTTTTGCTTTTCAGTCTCTCCGAGAAGACGGCAATGAGAGATGCCATGTTTTCTTTGTCCTGATTTATGTATAATAAATGCGTAGTTTAGTATGTGTCTACAGCCTCAAGCCTCTTCTGTTGCACAGCTTACACTGCTGAGTATAGTGTGCTCAAGTCTGCAAGCTTGAGTCACTGATGCATTTCGGAGCAGAGGTCTATGGATCTCCTCAGCAGCAAGGCTGAGGGGCGACACTCCAGCTGGGGCCGAGCCAGCTGGCTTTTCAACCCCCCTATTCCGACACTGAGTACAACCCAATGCATAATCACACAGTCCCAAGCATGCTATGCCTTATTAACTCAATAAGCCTTTCCTTGCTTGTCTGGTGGTGCCAACAGTCTGTCTTCCTTTGCTTTTAAAGGTAATGAAACAATACTACTGTTCTCTGAAGTCAAGGTCAACCCCATATGCTTCTTTCAAGTTGACCTGCAAATTAATTGTTTTGCAGCAATCATAAAGGTTAACCCAGGGACCACCAACCTTCTTGGATAATGGTCATGTTTTGAATTTTGATAGTCCTGGGGGCACACATAACACAAGATGGCTGCTGCAGAGTGCGGCATAACACAAAATGGCTGCCATGGGAAGCAGGACAGAACCCAAAATGAGAGAGACTACCACCCCAAGTGACTGTTTGCTTACAGTTTGGAAATCAGCTGTGTCCAGCTGGTCCTCATTATGAAGGTCTCTTTCACATACACTCTGACTAATCCTATTGGTGTCCATGACTATCATGGAGCATTCCTCAGTAACGTACCAGGAACCACACCACACTCATTTTACATGAATCACTTAAAAGGTACCTCCACACTTTACCCCATAACATCCTAGGAGGGCTAGAGACTTACTTTTTCTAAATGAGAGCTGTCTTCATGGGTGCATTGTGCCTACAGGTGCTGGGTTTGTATTAAGTTATCTTTCTATGGTAACTTCTTATTATCACTTTCAAATATCAATAGTGATGCTAGCTGAATGAACTGACTGTCCCACGATGACCCAGTTCAACTTCATGGTCTTCCAAAAGGGCAGATGAAATTAAGTGTCAATACAGTGATGCACCCTGAGGACTTTAATGGGTGTCTGTAGAAAGGGGGACAGGGCAGAAAGAATTCAATGTTGAGTTTTAATTGTTGTAATTCACCCTATTACATTAGGGAAAGGGCATGTAATAAATGGAATAATAATAATAATAATAATAATTAATAATAATAATATAAGCATAACATATATTTCAGAATTGATCGTAGGTTATTTGATTATAGGTAAAAATCAGATTAGGGATATGTGCCTGTCCTGGAAATTTGATGTCCCTCTTGCTTCCTTCCACAATAATAATTAGTAGCCATCTTAAGGTCAGCTTTTTAAAAAAGAGGAACAGGATAGAAATTGCATTAGGCAATCTGCCTTAGGTTATGAGAAAGCATACAGAGCAAAAGTTTAAACAGCATTCTTTGTAAATAATTCATAAGCAAAGACAAGCTTAAAACGAATTCCTATTGAAGAGGAAATTTAATGGCCACTTTAATTCATGTTTATAACACATCATTTCCCTGCCAGCTCAGTGTAGATGGTCCTTGATGCATGGAGGTCTGCTTATAAAAAATGTGTATATATATGTATTAAAAAATATGGAAGAACAATGATGCTGTAACACCGAGAAAGCAAGGAGCTAACCTTCCTTGCCTTTGATCGCAGATTTCCCTGGCTATTCCTCCCTCCCATCTACTTTCATAGGGTTTTATCCAATGCTGGATTTTCCTTAATGTGAAGCACTTCTGCTTGTACGAGAGAGAGCACCCAATGTCCACTGATCCCTCTTAATCACTGCAGCCCCTGTCTCACCTAAAAGGTGGTTCCTAAGAGTTGGGGGACCCTCTGGATAAGAAGGCATAGAGAACTTGCAGTAGGTAGACAGGACGGAGGACAATTTGGTGCCTAGGATGTCCCTATTTTCATTGGAGAAATGTTGGAGGATATGTGCCTGCGCATTTCACTAGTGCACAGCCACCGTTGTATAAATCCTTGATTTCCAACTCTCAAAGATGTAGGGCAGGAAGTAAGGATAGGGATTTGGAAGATCTCTGGGACTGCAAGTGAATGCATGAGTGCATGTGTGGCATCCTGGGTGTGACATCATGTGACATCATGCTGGGTCATAAGGAAAGGGTTAAATGAGTGTGAAGTGATTGGCAAGTGGGAACCCAAGGGGAGGAGTTAGAGTTAGATTTAGTGTTGTTAAGGAGTCAGTCGGGTGTTAGAGAAGAGAGAGGGAGGATAAAAAAGTCTGTGGGTTAGGATAGTTTGATGTGAGAGAGTGAGAGAATCTGTTAAGAGGAGTCAGACAGTTGGGATAATCAGTTAGAAGTTATTAGGAAGGTATTGGCCGGTAAAGAAACTAAGATTAAGAAACTGACAAGAAAAATTATCTGAAACCATAAATTTGTTAATGCTTATAAAATAAACTTGTTTATTTGGTTTAATGTTAACAACTGTGTGGACTCCGTGTGTACCCGAGAGAAACGGGTTGGTGGCAGCAGGGAAGCAATCACAGTGGTGGCACAGGGATCAAAAGACCGTCAAACGTCCGGGGACCCTGTGTGATCACCACAGCATGGTGTTAGGCAGCAAGCCTATACCCACTTACATGGGAGTAAGCCCCACTGAATTCTGTAGAACTTCCTTCTGTACCATGTCTTCATAATACCTCACAGACGACCAGAATGTTAAGCAGATCTGTGCAAGAAACCATTTCAAAGCTGCACCGGGCCAAAGCTTTTGAGTCACCAGGTTCTGACATGTAACTTTTGCCAAGGGCGCAATTGCTTTCTTGCTCCTTTTGTTTACACAGGGCCTTGCCCAGATGGGTGTCTGTGGGGGTGGGCGAAAGCTTTCTCCCTATGGAAAATAAACATTGCACCTCTGCAAGGCACTAGCCCTTCAGGAATACAAGTCCCATTTCCAACTGTGAGCCACTTCTTGCTATAAGGGGCCTTTATTTTAGAGAGAGGAGTGGTGATGATATTTGGTAGTGAAAATAAACATTGGAAAGATGAGGCTTCTACATGTGGCCCTTCCAAGCAAATTCCAGGCAAAGAGAGCAGTGTTACATTCTGAACAAACAACACACTTGGTTGTTGTCATTTCTTTCAATTTATTATGTTCTCTTTTCTGTATTATCTACCATTCATTAAAGTAGAGCTATTCATTATTGTAATCTGACTCTTTTTTTTTTAACACAATGATTCAAACATTTAATTAATTGACCACCCTTCTAAATGGTCTGAAATAGAAATTTGATTTGGCAATGCCCATTGCTCACTTCTGTGCTCCGGAGTGCGGGAACGTTGATCAAGCCTAACACAGAAAAAAGAAAAAGTGGAGGTGTGGGGAATGAAATTGACGATACGGTTTTACATTCTGGTCGCGAGGCAAAATAAACAAGTTTTGTGACTTTCCCGGTTGGGACGGGTCTATTTTTGGTCTGGATGTGGGAAAATGTGACCAAACTCTATTCTGGGTAAATTGCTTCACATGGCATTGAGTTGCCAGTGCCCAGGGAGTTTGCTGGAATAGGAAAGGACAACTGAAGCCAGAACTTTGTTAATATTTACAGCCTAAGACATTACGATACCTGAGACAGAGAAGCAAATGTCACACTCAGACATCCCTGCGCACCTGAGGTAGAACACCACATGCGCCTTTATCTGGCATTAAAAATAAGAAATATCTATCCTTTTTGCTGGCCTTTCACGATGATCTAATCTCATCTTAACAAACTGATATAAATTAGCTTCACATATCCACACATGCCTACTTTGTTCCTTCACATGAGTGGGTAAATGCGAGATGGGAAGCCACAATTAGCCATCACATCCTGCTATATCCAAATCAGGAACTATGGCTAATGGCCTCCAAACATGATACAGAAGCCAGATTTTAAACCATGTCTTTATACACTGGCTTGTATGAAAGCCATTAACCATAGCTTCCCAGTTCAACATAATGGAAATATGGTTAGCTGTGGCTTCCTGACTTGTCTTCCTGCTTGCGGGACAAAGTGGCTGCATATGGGAGCAACACAGGAAACTGCGATTTCAGAGTCAGACCATTAGTCCACCTTTCTCAGCACTGTCGACACTGGCTGGCAGCAGCTCTCCAGGGTTTCAGACATGGGACATTTTAATCTTCCTGGAGATGCCAGGATTTAACCTGGCACTCGGCAGGCAAAGCAGATGCTCTACCCTTGAGCTGTGGTAATCTATATATCTGCTTATTAAACTGAGATTTGCTTGTCCAAATGAGGCCAATGACTAGGCCAAGTCCACAAGAATGAATGTCAAGGAAATGGGACTTGTTTATTCTTGGTTGGTTGGTTGTTAAGCACATGTGTGATTTTTCTGATTACAAAACTGCTCATCACAAATAAAGTAATAAAGATCCACTGAAAACACAACATGATAAAATAACCCTAAGAGCAAAATATTATAAACAAACAAAACGTAAACAGAACCTAAATGAAGCGGCTGTTCCTGTTAGGCACAGTAGCAGAGATTAATGGTACAGTCAACACTGAAATGGTAAAAAATAATTAAAAAATCAGGTCGTAGCAACCCATCCATAGTTCTGGAGACCACAAAAGCCTTAAGTTGGCATTTAAATGACACAAATGTAGGTTCCATCCTGGGGAGGCCATTCCAGATGTGGCAGCAACACAGAAAGGGCCTTTTCTCTGCTTGCCACATGCCTGGTATTTGGAAGGCTGAGGCACCCAGAGAAAGACCTCAGATGAATATCTTAAAAAACTGGACAGGTATAGGAGAAGGCCTTGACCTCAGAGGTGTCCATCACAGGCCCCACTCAGCTCTTTGTTAGTCATGTCTTATTTGAATGGTATGTGTGCTGTGTTATGAACTCTGTGGCTGCCACTCTTCCCGTTAGCCAAAGAGGCACAGCAGTTTGGTCCATCACACACTCCTTCGTGGCAAAGTTTTTTCTTTCCAAATAATCTGCCATATGGTCTTGGTCAGCGCTGGGACCTTCTTCCAACAACCTTGCTTTGCAGGTCTCTAATACTTCCATGTTGCCTATTTTCATTTATTTATCGAAAACTGATTTTAGACAATGGTTTCACTACAAACATGAAATTAAAAGCAGGTCAAATAGCAAGAAACAAATCAAATGTAGCAAGCGGGCTTTAAGAGTTTAACATATTTAAGGTATTTAAAATGTTCTTTAAATGCTTGACTGAATTGTCATTTTTCATTGTTTTGCCTGGCACCTAGAGAACAGCTGGTGCCAGGACATACCTTACTGGGAGAGGTATTCAGTAGCTGAGGTGCCACTACCAAAACAGCCCTGTTCCCCGGAGATGCAAGCATCACCTTTCCAAAAGAGACCGTGCTTGGAGGAGGGCATCAGTCAATGATTTTAGTGTGCAGACAGACTGATATGGGAGGAGGCAATCCTTCAAGCAATCTGGTGCTTTAAAGGTAAGTACCAGCACTTTGAATTGGACCCAGAAGCAAGTAGACGGCCAGTGACGTTCTGTCAAAACAGGTGAGATACACAAGGAGAGAGAGCAGAGACTTTGGCTGCTGCATTGCGGGCTATCTAAAGCATCTGAACCCCTTTTCAAAGGTGGCTCTATGTATAACACGTTGCATTAAGCCAGACAGGATGTTACCAGAGCATGGATAACTGTGGCCAGATGGAGAAAAGAAGACAGTGGAATTGTGGCAGAGCTTGGATTTGAGCACCATGTGTCTCTGCTCATTATGCCACATGGCCAATGGCTTGCAGGATCAAAGAACAGTTAATGAAATATATTTCTTGAGGTGATGGCAGTCGTCTGCAGAGGGCAGATGACTGCCATCACCTAAAGTTCTTAATAATTTCTGACTGGGGAAGGACAGTGTACATACTTGGCAGATCCTTCTGGCTGGATGAAAGAATCCTGATCTGTGGCTCCATGTGCTTTTACTCATTAAATCACACTTTGATGCTCTTTATATACACAAGTAAGATGAATCAATGCAGGTGGCGGCTGCTTCTGCTGCTGCCCTGAAACCTTTTGCAGCATTTTGAAGGTGGCATTTGGGTTTTGTACAAGGCATGCTTATCCATCCTGTGCCTTGAACAGGAGATCAGGATGCACGTTTGCTCCACTGTAAAGTGGCAGCCGGGGGTGGGGTGGGGCGGGGCGTCAGCTGATTGGACAAAAGAAGGCCATGCGAATTCTCCCATCTTCAATCTGTTCACCAAAACCGTTTTGAAGTCTGATGCATCCCAGTCTGTGCCTGCTCTTTTATATAGCATGCTAATACCTCTGTTTACTGACTTTAAAGAAACAGTTTAGATCATTTGGCAACCGTTCATGATGGCCAGAAGCCAGCCTCTTAGTACAAGTTCAGTGCTGTAAAAATGTAAACAGTTCCAAATGGGTAACAGCTGGAAGACTGGGGATGTAAGAAGTGGATCTCTATTAGCTCACGGAAATGGGGTGAGGGTTGTATGGATGATGACTTTGTTCCACACAGGTTGGCCACATGTCTCGCTTTACATGCTTTTCATATGTCCTCCGTACTTGCCCAACTGAAGTTTGGTTTAAAGATAAGCAAACATAAGAGTGGGGAGGCCTAGAAGTTGCCCATCAACAATGAGCACCCAGAGAGCAGGATGAGGAGACACACAGGTCTCTTGCTGATAGTCTTGCCCACTAGGTACCCTGTTTCTATTTAAACCCCACTCTCTATTTCTAAATATGCACGTATTAACTTTGTTGTTTAGTCATTTAGTCGTGTCCGACTCTTCGTGAATTAGCATGCCCAAAATTTATACAAATCCATGCCCTCTTTTTCATTGATGCTTTTCCTCTTTCTTGGCAATGCAAAAGCGGCCACCCTAGTTCCACATCTGGAGTTTTCAAATATTTGTCATCCCCCATTGCCATACTGGACAGAAGTGCTGTGTGTAATAAACCATATGCTGGTTTTCTGTGGACAGTTATGGTAGTAGAAAATCGCTTACGCTTTGCTTGTGTGATGGACTACTTATGAGTCAAACCAACATGTCCTGCTTACAGAAAGCCTTTCAGTTGTCCATAACAGGTATACTTCGGAAGTAGCTATATATTGCCCGAAATTCAAAAAAAGGGACTTCCAATACAGTGAAGGAAATGAAGCCCAAACGTTATCACTTATGTATTACTTTGTAACCAGATCCTTGATTCTAGGTTTGATTGTCCCATCACAACCATTTCACCATCTTCTGTTCCCAGAATCTAGCTGCTGGTCATCTCCTTACTGGGCTCTTTCCTCTACGCTTGTTAATCCGCTGAGCCTGACTCCTCTCAGCATTCAGATGTCCCTTCTCATGCTGCTGATTTAACAGATGCCTGGCTGTTCATGTCAGTTACCCTAGAGCACAATCGGGGAGCCTGCAGTCTTCCAGATGTTAGACTACAACTCTCATAATATTGGGCCATTGGCTATGTTGGAGTCCAACATCATCTGGAAAGCCACTGGCTGCTCATCCATGCTCAGTCTACAGAATGACTGTAGAGTCCCTGAGATTATAGCCAATGGGTCTGTGATGACCCATTGGGCCAATGGGTCTGGGATGATGGGAGCTGCAGTTCAGCAACAAGCAGAGAGCCAAAGCTTCCCTTGCACCTGCTCTACACCCATAGATCTTACTCTCTTTGTTTATCCCTTATTGGTCTTACAAAGCAGGAGCCTGTTCCCCTAAGGTGCTTTGAAAACACCATCTCCCCGTACATTCACTCTGCCAAAGTGCTGTGCCTTCCCTCAATTAAGTGCTCTTATAAAGATGCTTGTCAATAAGATCTGTCCTCATCTTAAAGCAATTATTTCACCCTAAAGGTTTTGTATAGACATCAGACTTCCACTCTAAATACGCAGTGCATTTAGGAAAATAAGAATGGAAGCAGTCGTTCTCTCCATTTAACTTCTCTGGCATGGATTGTGGGGGGGCATTGCATTTTTAAAAAACCCTGAATGAGGCTGTTCATTCATACGCAATAAGGAGAGCTGGAGACTGTATTTATTTTGTCCATTTAGATTTTAATCTTCGGCAAGCCACATGAGATGGCGCTCATCCAAGGCTCTAGCTCCCCTTGGAGCACATTTGTAGAAGCCGTTTGCAGAAGGATGGCTCATAAAACACTAAACAGCATAATATATCTGATAAAAGAAACCACCACCCCTGCCACTATTTCCTAGTGGGAAGAAATATTAAACCTCCCTCCTCCTGCCCTCAAGCACTTCCCATCCTACCTTCAGCCATTGTGGCGCTGGTCGCTTGCAATGGTTGCATTGCACTGAAAAGGAGACAGATAGGCTGGTGCTCGTGTGGACGATTCTAGAATGGTCACCACAGCATCGGAATGGTATTTATTGAGCAATGTACCTGTGCCAAAACGTTGGACAAGAGGTGCAACAAGAATCTCTAGCAAAGGATCCACTGTTTGAGATCAAGTTGCTGGCGGGACCAACGCTTATGTGAACAGTTTTGATCTTAGGGCCAAATGTGACTGGGGAAACCAGAGCAGGAGGAAACAAGCTTGCTCCATTTTCCATGTGACAACCATTAAGATATTTGAAGATAGCTATCATATCTCCTCTCAGTCGCCTCTTTTCCAGGCTAAGCATATCCAGTTCCTTCCAGTTCCTCATATGGCCTGGTTTCCAGACCCTTAATCATCTTGGTTCCCTTCCTCTGCACACGTTCCAGCTTCTCAATATCCTTCTTGAATTGTGAAGTTGTAAGTTAAAGGAGCTGTCCCTAAAACTGCTATGAAAAACTGTGCAAAAATGTTTTGAAGGTACCATGTGGCTGAGAGATCGTGACACAGAGATGTTGGTATTTCCAAATGGCAGGGATGTGGAATCTGGGCCTCTCCAGATAATGATGGACAGAAACTCCCATCAGTTCAACAACATCTGGAGGGCCACAGGCTCTCCATCCCTGCCATTGGACACGTGGATGTTATTGCAGGGCAACAGATGTGAAATAACTGTGTGACTAAAGGATGAGTTGTATGAATCTCTTTTCTTTTTGATAGAGACTTAAAAAAAACCCTTGATGAAACATTCTAGTCTGGATCCAAAGGGCTGATGCCCTTGTAAAGGAATTAAGAAAGTCATTCTCCAATGGGATGTTCATTCTTGAATGTGTTTTTTTCAGCTGATGTGTGATTTTCTTTGAAGACCGGGCAGCTGTAATGGAAATGCTAGGACCTTTAAAGAACATGGAGTTCTCTGCAGCACAAGCTGTGTCCTGGCTTATTCTGATAAAAAAATCCAAAACTATTTATGCCTCTTTTTCTTTTTCTTGCACCAACTCAAATATAGCAACAAGAAAATGCCACATAACTCATGAAGTAAAGGCTGGCTTGTGCCAAGGGTAATATTTGCATTTGGGAAACATGACCCAGATTGTATGAAGCAGTAGCCTCCGCACGGCCTCCGAGGTTTCTTTTGGCTGGATGTTTATGCGGACAGTCTTTGCTGTTCATTCATTTAATGGCTGAGAGGCAGCTGAGTGTTTTTACATGAAGAAACTGGAATACCTCAGCTTTTACTATTTTGAACCACGCTGAATGCTGTCTTCACTGCGGCACTGGGGGAAATGTGGCAAAGCGAACACAGGGCTCCCAAGGTCCAGAAACAGTGAAACTGATGTGCTGGGCTCTGGGCAAACAAGTGCCCCTTGTGTTCTGTGGTTCTCAGCTTGGTTTTCCAGTGGGCTGAGCTCCACTGACAACTCTGTTCTGAGGCCTTACTCTGATGCATTTGTTTCCCTCGAGGGCTGCCAGGACTCAGCTGAAGAAGAAGAAAAAAAGTGGCATGATATGGCCTCTGACATTTAAATGATGCAATGCCCTTTAATAAGAAACTGATGTGTATCTTAAGAAGGCGGCCATGCAAGAGGCAAAATCCTTGTTGGCACATGCATGTCCGGCGGGGGTGGGGTGGGGTGGAGTGGAGGAAAGCGCCAGCAGGAAGAGGCAAGAGGTGTCTATTTCCCAAATTGTAAAACAAAATGGAGAGTTCTGCTGGGTTTTGATTCTGGGTTCCCTGGCTTCCAGACTCAGCTCAGCCATAGAAGCACACCTGGGACCTTTTGCACGAAAAGCATGTTCTCCACCAATAACGTTAACAATTGCAAAACTGTGCTTCTCCAGTGATCTTCCAAGGGGAACCAAGCCAAGCTAAGTTCTGTCTCTAAAACTGTTCACCTCTTGCGTAATGATATGGCAACTTGCCTAAACGCCTTAGTATTGAGACTAGGGCTTTCATCTTCTTGATTTTAACTATCGGTTTTGAGATCCCTGCTTCTTGGGAGAAAAGCAATGACAAACCTAGACAGCATCTTAAAAAGCAGAGACATCACCTTGCCGACAAAGGTCCGTATAGTTAAAGCCATGGTTTTCCCAGTAGTGATGTATAGAAGTGAGAGCTGGACCATAAAGAACGCTGATCGCCGAATAATGGATGCTTTTGGATTATGGTGCTGGAGGAGACTCTTGAGAGTCCTGTGGACTGCAAGAAGATCAAACCTATCCATTCTTAAGGAGATCAGCCCTGAGTGCTCACTGGAAGGACAGATCGTGAAGCTGAGGCTCCAATACTTTGGCCACCTCATGAGAAGAGAAGACTCCCTGGAAAAGACCCTGATGTTGGGAAAGGTGGAGGGCACAAGGAGAAGGGGACGACAGAGGACGAGATGGTTGGACAGTGTTCTCAAAGCTACCAGCATGAGTTTGACCAAACTGCGGGAGGCAGTGGAAGACAGGAGTGCCTGGCCTGCTCTGGTCCATGGAGTCACGAAGAGTCAGACACGACTAAACAACAACAAAATTGAGATCCCTTACTAGGGGTGGGGTGGGGGTGAGGCTGGTGAGGAAGGGAGCTGGACTTCCAGTTGTCACCCCATCAGCTGAGTGTTTGTTTCAGATTTGCACTGCTTTTTAGTGCTGGTCTTTCTGCATCGTGTAGGAGTACAGAGAACTGCATTCTTAGGAAGACCCACAATAGGACCTGAGTGCACATGAATTCTGACATGAATATTACATTGTCTGAAGGTTTTTTTAGTAATGTTGCAATGTTCCTTGGGCTTCATTGTTTTTGCTGGTGCTCTCGCCAGGGCCATGAATGGAGAAGTTATTTTGCTTCCTTAAATGAAATTCCATGTGGCTTCTGTGCCAGCTTTGTTCTCCTCACGTTCGTGTATGTTTACTCGACTCCTTTGTTCCAGATGGGTTTCTCCGCACTGGTGTAAACTTGCCAAAAAATCATCAGAGGACACTGATCCTCAAAATGCCCAAATTCTCAAGAATGCAGCCCCTGGGGCCAGGAATGATTTCATCAAAAGTGACTTTCCAGCCACTCTGAAACCTTTCATGTCTCTTGTGAAATCTGCCATCTTCAGGCAAACAAATCAAAAGCCAGATGATTGTCATAAATGCTCAGATACTTCAGCAACTTAAAGCCCCTCTGATTTTATCAAAGCAGACAGAGTGCTGTTACTACACATATCAGGTATGAAGCTGGTAGAAAGACACGCGTGAGTTTGACTGGCTGTCAGCTCCCTGACAGAAGCAAACACTTTTCATTGTCTCAAAGTTATAATCAAAATAAGTATTCGGGAGTTTGGGGGGACCAAATGCACTTTGTGACCCTTCTAAGCTTCGGACAAATTTTTACTGCAGTTTGTATTTGTGCTTAAAAGCACAGTAGGTGCCACGATAATTTATTTTTGCCAAAGTACAAGAGGGAAATTGGATTTTACTAGGGAGGCATTAGAATCATAGAATCATAGAGTTGGAAGAGACCACAAGGGCCATCGAGTCCAACCCCCTGCCAAGCAGGAAACACCATCAGAGCACTCCTGACATATGGTTGTCAAGCCTCTGCTTAAAGACCTCCAAAGTAGGAGACTCCACCACACTCCTGGGCAGCAAATTCCACTGTCGAACAGCTCTTACTGTCAGGAAGTTCTTCCTAATTATTAGGTGGAATCTTCTTTCTTGTAGTTTGGATCCATTGTTCCGTGTCCGCTTCTCTGGAGCAGCAGAAAGCAACCTTTCTCCCTCCTCTATATGACATCCTTTTATATATTTGAACATGGCTATCATATCACCCCTTAACCTCCTCTTCTCCAGGCTAAACATGCCCAGCTCCCTTAGCCGTTCCTCATAAGGCATCGTTTCCAGGCCTTTGACCATTTTGGTTGCCCTCCTCTGGGCACGTTCCAGTTAATTGATATTATTAATATTAATTATTACGTTCCAGTTCCGTTAATATTATTGGAATTTGCTTCTGTAACTTAAGGTAGAATTTGGCCTTGTAAGGAACAATTGGGCATAAAAAGAGAAGCAATGAATCTTCTCAGCTATGGATTTTCTCAATTTTGCACTCTCTTGGCTTGGCATCCTGTGCAGGGGAACTGCCTAAACTGCCCTAAATCTGGCACTGGAAAAGGAAGCCACACAGCAGATCCTATGCACAGAAAACTGGCATATCAGGGAGAAGATGTGAGATTCGATATACTTGACATCGACTAGCCTCTCTGGTATAAAGTAGGACAACCCAGACACAGGTTAACCACCTCCGAGAGAACTAGGTCAGCTTTCCCCAATTTGGCCCTCCAGATATTTCTGTACATCATCTTTGACCATTGGCTCTACCGGCTGGGGCTCCTGGGAGTTATAGATCAACTGATTCAAACAATTGTGGCACAATCAGCACATCTGGGATAAGAAGGGCCTACTGAACCTAAAAAAACCAAGGGCAATTTTTGGACAGCTAAACACACCGCCGTCATGAGTATGGCATTTGCAGGCTGACACAGAGATACTACAGAATGTAGAACTGCAGCAATTTTGTGGCAAAATAATACATCTGCTGCTAGAAGGTTGCACATGTTAAGAAAGCAAAGGTGTAAATCCCATTCTTCAGACAGCGGCAGATTTTGGTTTCAATCAAATCCTCTTGGAACTGTCAAGCCCAATTCCAAGGTTGCTGCTATTGCAAAATTTCTCTATATTGCTGTTTTTCTTTATCTCTTCCATTTCCAATTTCTCTTTGGACCAGCATTTTCCAATATGGAGGCGGCTAGGTCAGACAAAACAAAAACCAGCAAAAAAATTGTTGCCTTGTCAGCTACATTATAATAGTTGGTACCTTCCACATATACTTAGGTGGAATCTACACACCCAAAAATGCTTCAAAAAAAGGTTTGAAAAATACATTGAATTTGGCATAGCTCACTGTTGCCATCTAGTGTCTCATTTGTATATTGCACTTTGCAACACATTTAAATGTTTTGTTTGCAGCTGTATAGCTGAGTCCCTAGTTGCTTCTCAGTAATCTTTCCACCTCAGAGGTGACCCACCAGAAGCTGTTGAACTGCGACTCCCACCATCCCTGATAATTGCCCATCCTGGCCGGGGCTGATGGGAGTGGGAGTCCAACAACATTTCGAGAACCGCAGGTCCTTTGGTGGCTTGAGCCACTTGTCTGCATTCCTAGAATGGCTGGAATGTGTGGCGACAGAGTTTCTAATTTAGAATTATTCCTTTAGTATCAAGATTGTGAGGTAATGTGAAGGCTTGTCCTAAAGTCACATGTCCCAGGCAGTTTCAAAGGCAGAGAGCAGAATTTCCTAAACTTAGTCTTCAGCTGTTTTGGGACTACAATTCCCATAACCCCTGACCACTGGTCCTGCTAGCTAGGGATGATGGGAGTTGAAGTCCAAAAACAGCTGGAGACCCAAGTTTGGGAAACCCTGACCTAGAGGTTGTTACACAGGTTTGTCTTGGAGGAGAGGTGATGAACTTTTGGCCCTCAAGCAGGCATGGACAATGGCCAAGGATAATAGATATCATAGTACACTAACATCTGGAGGGCCACAGGTTCCTCACCCCATCTTAGAGACTCTGGGGAACAAAGTCATTTCAACATATTTCTCTAGTGCGGTGTTTCTCAGACTTGGGTCTCCCACTGTTGTCAGACTACAACTCCCATCATGCCCTAGCTAGCAGGACCATAGAATCATAGAGTTGGTAGAGACCACAAGGGCCATCGAGTCCAACCCCCTGCCAAGCAGGAAACACCATCAGAGCACTCCTGACATATGGTTGTCAAGCCTCTGCTTAAAGACCTCCAAAGTAGGAGACTCCACCACACTCCTTGGCAGCAAATTCCACTGTCGAACAGCTCTTACTGTCAGGAAGTTCTTCCTAATGTTTAGGTGGAATCTTCTTTCTTGTAGTTTGGATCCATTGCTCCGTGTCCGCTTCTCTGGAGCAGCAGAAAACAACCTTTCTCCCTCCTCTATGTGACATCCTTTTATATATTTGAACATGGCTATCATATCACCCCTTAACCTCCTCTTCTCCAGGCTAAACATGCCCAGCTCCCTTAGCCGTTCCTCATAAGGCATCGTTTCCAGGCCTTTGACCATTTTGGTTGCCCTCCTCTGGACACGTTCCAGTTTGTCAGTGTCCTTCTTGAATTGTGGTGCCCAGTGGTCAGGGATGATGGGAGTTGTAGTCCAATAACAGCTGGAGACACAAGTTTGAGAAACACGGCTCTAGTCTGTCTGTGGACCCAGAATCACTCACTCAAGGTGCCCAGGGTGCCAGAAGTACAGAAAAAGGAGTTGACTGAATCATTAAAGCAGGTAACATAGCAGTTGAGCTTTTTCTTATCCAGACATGCGTTTTCCTCTGCTTCAAAGGAGAGCTTGTACAGATGAAACTGGGCCTCTCTAGCCATGGTAACTAATGAAGGCAAGGAGAGGAACTGAGCTGTTCTGACTTTCCAGATGTGGCTTGTTGAGGGCTCAGGGGTTTCGCTATCAATGCCCCTGCTTCCATGTTTCAAGAATAGAGCCAGGGCTTTGTTTTGGGCTTCTCCAGCAGGTAACAGTACATTCTCCAGTAGGTAGTTACAACAAGGAGGGGCCCACAGTGTAAGGCACAAACACAGCCAACCAAACTCTTTGCTGTTCACCCTTTTTGATGATATTTGATGATATTGCAAACATCTTCCACAAACTGAAACAAGGCACACAATGCAGAACAGCAACACACTTAAAATAATGCCACGTGGAAGAATTTAGCGCCCGGCAGTGTCTCCTTTTCATGACCCTCCTCATTCTCCCACCTCCATTGATGTCTCCCATGATTCTGGCGGGTAGGCCCAGCCCAATGTTTCAGGATATGGCACTTTCCAAAAAAGAAACAAGCAAACATTTTCCATTCTTTTCTTTTTGGCACCAGTAGTTGTAAATTATTTCCAGGGACAACAAATCTGCTTCAGGAAAACAAGGGAACAAAAACAAGTGTCACTATCATCATGAAAATAGTCATGAGATCAACCACATAATGCAGATGGGAAGCAAGGAAACTGTTAAGTTGTGGGCGAACATATCAGACAACGCAGCGATTCTTCAACAGCTCTTGTTTATTCAGAGGCCAGAATAGAACTGAACTGAAGAGCTCAGTCAGCCTGCTTATATAGAGCTCCAGAACAATGTAACTGTTGCAACTTTCTAAAACTATCCAATCACTGAACGTCACTTTCGATCCTTCATTTGCATAACTATCTACAGTATCCCCCTGCTGGCCCAGTACATAACAGAAACCAATTGCCTTTTCAGAGTTTTACGGTGTTCTGTGCTTTAAAAAAACCAAAACAAACCATCCTATTGGAGTAAACCCATTAAAATCAATGGATCTCATGCATTGTACTTTACCTGAGTCTAATTAATGATGTATTATTGCCCAGTATCCTGCAGAAAAGTGTGCTCTTTTCCTGCTACTAATGTTCGCAATCAGGGACGCGGACTTATAAAAAATATTGGGGGGGGGCCCCCCGGAAAAGCTCATGAATAATAAATAAGCTCATGAATATGCAAATAAAGTGGCGCCGCCTCCTCGTGAGCGAATAGGGGAGAGCGTGCTGCGCCTATTAATCAGCTCCGGAGCGGAAATTGGGTGGAGCTTTTGCTCGGGAGGGAGGGCAGGAGGCATGCAGCCCGACCCTGTGCATTTTGGGCTGGGGGAGGGGCGGCGATGGCGCTCTGCTGGAGGGGCGCTGGAGATTATTGGGGGGGCGGAGCCCCCCCAAACGAATTTTTGAGGGGGCTCGGGCCCCCTCAAGCCCCATGGAGTCGGCGCCTATGTTCGCAATGTTTCTACAGCCCTTTCCACACAGACATATCCCTTTCAAGCATAGTGGAGCAAAGCGAAGACTTTTGGTAAACTTGGCAAAGAGTTCTGCCTTGTCACAGAGTCCTTTGCAGTGTATCTTTCTTTGCTGTAAACATATTTCAACAAAGCAGAGTGTTTTGTTCTGTGCTAGCAAACAGCTCTAGGGCAATGTATCTCCAGACTGTCACTACTTTGCTTGAGGGATTCAAGTGTGTACAGTACTTCATTGGAAATTGAGGTTTGTGCAATTAAAGTTCTCTGTTGCCCTAGCATAACAAATTCACTTACAGAACAAAACAAAACTTTTTGTAGTTAGGAAAGTGACAGGGAAGTGCTCTGAAAAGTGCGAGGTGAAATAATGATTATTGGGAAGATCTATAAACACTCCACAAGCGAATCACGATGAATGCTCATTGTTGTATAATCTCCCCACAAAACAAAGGCTCAGTAAAGACCACACATGGTCAAATTTCTGCATAAGTTTTGCCCCATCAAATCAGGATGAATGCAGGTACCCTGTGAGAAATTCTCAGCAATCATAGCTGGAATGAGCAGCCTTTATGGGGATGATTTTGCTTATCACCTTGAAAAATTCAAATGCAACTTAACAGCCTCAGGGCTTGAAAGGCTGATTGACTATAAAACATTTCATAACTGACCCTATGAAATCAAACTCTAGGCTTTATCCCTGCCAGCTGCCACCTTCTCCTTTGTGCTCTGAAGCTCTGCTCGTTGGTTTGAGTAAAGAACTCAGCTTGCTCTGCTGGTTAGAGCAGGGGTCAACAAACTTTTTGAGCAGGGGGCCGGTCCACTGTCCCTCAGAGCTTGTGGGGGCCGGACTATATTTTGGGGGGAAAAATGAACGAATTCCTACACCCAAATAACCCAAAGATGCATTTTAAATAAAAGCACACATTCTACTCATGCAAAAACACACTGATTCCCAGACTGTCCGTGGGCCAGAATTAGAAGGCGATTGGGCCGGATCCGGCCCCCGGGTGTTAGTTTGCCTACCCATGGGTTAGAGTGTGGTGCTGATAATGCCAAGGTTTGCAAGTTCAGTCCCCAAATGGGTCAGCTACATCTTCCTGCACTGCAGTGAGTTGGTCCTCAGGGTCCCTTCGAACTCTACAATTCTATGAAGATGAGGTGCCCATTGATGCTGGTGGGCCAAAGTCTCTTTGCTTCTTCTAGGCAGGTTCCTCCTCCTTAGGGAAGGGCAGTAGCTCAGTGGCGAAGCATCTGCATTTCCAGGCAGAGCCAGGAATGTCACATGGTGCCTTAAGGAGCCCTTCATTGTGACTGGCTGGCTTGGTTTGGAATATAATGCTCCCACAAGGGCTCCAAAGTGTAAGGGATGGACAATGTCCAATTTCCCCAAGAAAAGTGGCTTTTCCTTGCCTCCTCCTAAATATCAAAAATGTTTAAATAGCTCCCAAAGGCCATCTTTTCTATGCATTTCCAAATGCAGAATGTATGAAGAAGCAGGTCTGGAAAATACGGTGCAATATTGGATACAAATTCACTACATACTGACTACTGGAACACACACTTAGAAATGAGGCATAGGCCGAAGGGTATTCAAGTAACGATTTTTTATTAAAAAAAAAGAAAGATTTAGGAACCTTTGTTTTTTCTTAAAATAAAGGACACCTGGTATCTGAACCTGTCAGTGGTATGTAATAAAGCATAAGCAATCACTGTGGCCGGGGAGCTGTTGGTGTCTGTGTCAAGCTCTGCCCGATTTAGCTACATGCAGCCTGCATAGAGAAGATGTCAAGGAAAGGTGTCAATCCTTTTCAGCCCTGGCCATCTTAAAAGTTCAAAGCAGACCATAGTTCTGTCCCGTTCTTGTCTGGCAGAAGGCGCAAAAGGCAATGAGGTGTAATTGGTTAAGTCCTGCTCAGATTGGACCCATCAGTCCATTGATCTCAATGGGTTTGCTCAGAGGTGTCCCATCCTGTTTCGCCACCTGAGGAGAAACAGGAAAGGGCTGCCCTGCATGTCCATCTGGTACCCTCCCCACCAAAACCTCACTTCCCAGGGTCACAGGACTGCAGTTTCTGGGTTCGGGAGAGATTTCACAGCCCCATGAAGCTCTTGCGAGATCTCGCTGGAACCCACAAACCGCCGCTGCCACTTCTCCAGCAGAGGCAGCAGTGCCCCTTGGATTCAGCCGCCTGAGGTGGCTGCCTCAGTCTGCCTCATGGATGGGCCGGCTCTGGGCCTAACTCCAAGTAGGGCTTGGTTGGAGACACCGCACTGTGTCACATTGATTGTGTTCAGAGGAATCGCATAAACCCTTTTAAGGGAGAACATAGCATTTTGTGGGGCTGGCTAGAAAGCTATGAACCTGTTGTATGTGTGATGTTGTTGTTTTGAAAAGGCTGTTTAAGAGTCAAAGCTGGGTCTTTTCTTCATGCCTGGCTTGTCATTTGAAGCGCTGCCGTGGAATCCGAGTTTTGTTGAAACTGTCACTAAATACCAGTCTTCTGTGAAGTACAAAGAGCATCATCTCACCTACCCGGTGGATTTTCCATGTGTTCCTAACAATCGTACTGTCTGGGAGTGAGCTAAAGAGTGAAAGACTGAGGGATTTCCTGCCTTTATTTACAGATCTGTGGGCATGCACATGCCCTAGTAATTACCCAGTCAGTCCCTTAATTTGCCTTGTACCGTGTGGGTGCAGTCTAACGGAAACTGCCTGAGCAACTTTCCACTGAAAAATTATAACCAGATATATGTTTGGAGGGAGAATGCCACACATTTTTATCATCTTCTGTACAATTGGAGGGTGGAGTAGGGGAGGGGATTGTAATAGGTCCCCTCCCCCGCCTTACATGCTGAGGAATGTCTTCCATGGCTATGTTTTTACAGCTACTGGCATTTTTCCCTTGTGCTCTACTTGCCCCCACCTTTATGTTATTGCAAATGCAGCTGAACAGGTCTGTGTCATATGATGGCAGTGTTAGGTTTGCAGTGATGTATGTGCCTCAAATCTACTTCCAAACTTCATCTCTTTTCTCTTTATGGCCACAGTCCCAGGGCCCACAGCCCAGGGGCCACTTAAAGTCATGGGTTTGAAGAGGTTTAAGTACGTCCAACTCAAGTGTTGGATTGTGGCCTGTGTGCAAGCAATCTCTACCCCCTGCACACACACACACACACACAACTATCCATTTTTGGCTTGGTGCGATATTATCCGTCTTCGTAATGGAACATGATAATTGCTGTACCCATTTTGAGCAGACCCAAGGGCACAGACTTATGACAAGGGCGAAAATGTACGTGCTGAGATGTAAGGAAATGGACATTTCAATGCTAATATTTCATAAAAATAAATTGGTGAGGCATGCCAGGAAATAGCCTGGAAGTAACTTGCTCATCTTCTGGGCTTTCCACCATACTATGAATCACTTGTTTACTTCACTTAACAGAAATGCAGCTGTATTCCTCAGCTATAGGCTGTACACTGTAAGTGAGAGGGGAGAGTGAGCAGGTGCAAGGCCTGTACCTCAGTAGCAGGGCCTCTGCTTTCCATCCAGAATGTTCTGGGCTTAATCCCTTGGTGTCTCCAGATGGAGTTGAGACTCCTGCCTGAAAACTTGGAGACTTGCTACTAGTCCGTGCATGTAATACTGAAATTTGGCAGGTTTCATCCCCTCAAAAGGGTCCAAGAAGCCTGCAAATTTCATCTACTTCTGCCTCAATTATTTGTTTTTAAGTTATAGATTATTCCTTATCTTTTTTGTTTGATGGTGCCCAGCACAAAACTCTATTTGTCTGTAAGTTGGTAAGCTCTGTCCACTCAGGAGGGGCTACTATGCCTGCAGATTCCATCCAATTTTACTAAGAAGAGGAAATATAGCCATTTTAAAAATTTCCCCGTAACAGTGAATGGGGGAGGCACGAAACTTTACTTCTCCAAATCAGGATTCAAATGTGCACCAAACTGGGCAGGATTTGAAGCACTTCAGACCAAATCGGGCTGTTTTTCCAAGGACTGAATTGGGGTATGAACTGAATCTTGTAGACAGTGCACGACCCGGCCCGCCTCACCCAAGTTTGCACAACATTTTTGTGGCAAGCATTTCTGAGAGATTACTCACACCGGTTGGAAGGCAAGGTAATATTTGAATCCTACCTCCATTTTTTGGCATCAGCTCGAACTTCTGAATAATCCTCTGCAACATCCGCTTGCCCTTCCTTTGTTCCTGGCTAGCTGATGTGTTGCTTTCTCTATGGTTTCAATTCAATAGTTGCTGGTCTAACCTAAATGCTGTAAGCACACAGGTGGCTGAACCTTGGCTCAGTGCAGCTCACACATGTTCACAGTGCATGAATGTTCTTGGGCCATAGATACTCAAGCTCCCCCTGCCCTCCCCAGTGCTCTTTTTCCACCATTCTTTGACAACAGAGCAGTCATAAGGCAAACCTGCGCTGAAGAGGCAGACCTCTTGTAAGTTATATACTGTGCAGTTCCCACACAACTGATGTCTCTGTGGGTTGCTCGATGCTCGGCGTTATGGTTTTCTGATTAGGGACACGCCATGTTATGTTAAGGAAGATCTAATTACATTATACACAAACGCACACTTCATTATTTACAAAATCAAGCCGTAGCCATCAGTGGACTGCTCCAAGCTGGAGCCAGAAGTAAAATTGGACCCGGCTCTGTCACACTTGTCAATGGGATACTAAAACTAGCAGGCTATAAAATTCATTTTTCCCCCAAGCAAAAACAATAACATTATTATTATTATTTTAAAATGCTATTCCTGAAGACCACAGAGGGAGAAATATTTTTCCTTCTGATCTGTTCCAGGGCTGCTGCTGGGAAAAACTGTAGTGAGCCTGAAAACATATTGTTGTGGTCTGCCAAAGTGTTTCTAACCTTGGCAGGTCTGAAGCAATGGGATTTTAATGAATGAGGTGAGAGACAAATTCTAAAATAATTCCCTCCCATCACCTTGACAAGTCTTGTGGCAGTGGCTGATGTTAATGTTTTCTTAGACCTCGCTGTGGAAGCTACATTTAAATTTTCCTTATTTTTCATTCTTGGGCGCAGAAACCAGTGAATCTGTCCCCAAACTCCTGGTAAGGAACGTATTAGCCTTATGGAATGTATTAGCATATACAAAAATTGTTTTAAGATGCTTTTACTAGAAGACACTGTTGGTGGGTTGCCTGCTCACTCTTTCTGGCATCCCTCCCTCACCTGCTCAGGCCATAAGCATTCCTTCACATTTCTTCCCTGTTGTATTTAACACCCACATAATGAGAATGCAAATTAGCAGACGTTTCATCATGGCTTTATTGATAAATTTGGATTTATGCACCAGCTCTCTATGGAACATGATTGTCCCTTTTAGAAAGTCCCTTTGCTTGCCACTTTTAACTCTGCCAAATTCATGTTAGCTGCAGTTTAATAAATACGCTACAAAAGAATGCAGTAAAATTATAACACTCCATCCCTTTACTGATTATTTAAAAAAAACCTTTGTTAAAGAATAGACTTTCTTTCGTAAAATACTATGCATTTATTTGGTATATGGCCAAATGACTTGGTATAGACTCAAGAATAAATAACAACAAGGGCATATTTTAAGAACAAATCTCTTTACAGTATGTTCCTTCAGAAGAGTTTGAACAAACAACAAGGGTATCACATGAAGTCTGCTTTAAATTGTTCTCCCATGGCTGATTCATTCATGTTAGCAAAGCATGATGCGTGTGCAAGGGCAGTAAATTGGATTGGGCCATATTCCTTTTGCTGTTGTAGAGTTTGCCTGTGTAAACATAGACAAGTGCACTTAAATTCACTGTAGGATTCAGTAGGCTTGAGAGTTCTCAAGTTGATTGGATTGGGACTTGCTCTGCAGTGGCATGGATAAAATGTTCCCTGCCCTCCTAACAAAGCCACTACTACAGTCATACCTTGGGTTAAATATGCTTCAGGTTGAGCGCTTCTGGGTTGTACTCCACGGCAACCTGGAAGTAACAGAACGTGTTACTTCTGGGTTTCGCCGCTCACGCATGTGCAGATGGTCAAAATGACGTCATGTGCATGCGTGGAAGCGGCGAATAGCGACCCGCACAGGCGCGGGTTACGTTCGCTTCAGGATGCGAACGGGGATCTGGAAAGGATCCTGTTCGTATCCAGAGGTACCACTGTACAGAGAAGAAATTAAAGTGGCTTCTACATGGAGACTGTTCACTGTATCATGTATACAGACCCTCTGGGAGTGAAAGCTCATAGAATCAGCAACTGTGGTTGTTTATGAATAAACTGAACACGGGAACACATCGGTCATAACATGAATCAGACCCTAATGCTCATGTGCAAACTTGCCTCCAACCCAGAAATGCATTTCTGACACTTTTCCAATTAACTGATCCGGTTATGTGTGTGTTTTTAACTGCAACTCCCAGTTTTTAAGATACCGCCCACATTTTTGCTTTATGCACAGTGGCTAAGCCTGCTCCAAGTTGCTTAAGGTTATTTTGCTTAGGGCTGCTTTACACATTGTGCAGGGTAAATCAAAGTTAGTCAA
Source organism: Podarcis liolepis (assembly GCF_965112155.1). NCBI lineage: Eukaryota > Metazoa > Chordata > Lepidosauria > Squamata > Lacertidae > Podarcis > Podarcis liolepis. Next base: position 17,478,920 of record NC_139557.1, on the reverse strand, counting down.
CAAAATGGGCATTCCAAAGGGAGGTGCAGCCAGTTCTGAGTCCCAGAAAAATATGGCTATACAATAGGTGAGTTTGCTGTGTTTACATCCTTGTAATAAGGCGGTGTGTGAAGAAGACTTTGAGGGACTTTAACTATCCATGCAGCTCCTCCCTCCCCAGGCCTTATCTTTGAGTGGTGGTACAAAATAATAACTATAATGAAAATGTGCTTTACTTCTGCTCACATCCCTGGAGCTATTAAGAGCTCTTAGTAACTGGACCCCTGCCAAGCTGAATTGCAAGGCAAGTATAACTCCAAAATGGGAATGAAGGGACTTTTGCTTTGTCTATTATTGTATCTACCAGCTTCGTTCCTCCTCTCGAATAATTACTGCCCTTCCCTTTTAAAAAAAACTCTTTCTTTTTCTTAAATACGTCTAAATATTTTCATCAATATATCTCTAAGGAAATTATGCTGCATTTGTATTAAATAACTTATGTATGGAAACTGTTTAATAATGATCTGGTTATAGTCCTTGGCTTTGATTTAGTAAAAATATTTCAGAGGTACTTGTACACTTTGCAGAATAAGGGATATTTGATTGCGTCAGCCACACTTTAGGTATCACAGTCTTTTACTCACCAGAGTCAATCACACAGACGTAGTATTTGACACAAATCAAAGTCCCTGACTTCTGCACAGGCACAATGGCAGTGGATGCTGATATTTCTCCCTGCTATTCTGAACAAAAGTAGTACCATCAGATGCAGTTTTCAGATGCATTAGATGGATAACCCATGAGCAAAAGCCCCATAACTGGGGTTTGCAGTTGAGAAACGGACTCTTTGAGTTCTGTTGCCTCAACCACTGAAAGCTGAGCTTTTCCCATACAGATTAAAAAATGATAGCCCAGTCCTTACTTGAGCATGATTTTAAAAACACAAAACCTTACATTGGTGCAGAATGCATAACATTATATAAATGTCTATTTGCACAGGGGTCCATATGCAATTTCTATATGCATATATAAATAATACACTTATGAAAAAAAATGTGTATTCTATACAACTATATACAGTTAGTTGGGGTGAGTGGAGGAATGGGACATTAAATCTGTATGCTGAGAGTTTCTTTGATTTGGGGTCCTGTGGACCAACCGCCCGTGTTCCACAGACTCTGAAAGAAGTTGGCTTCTTTCCTCCGCCTTCTCAGTACTCTCTCGCTTCCTGAAATTGTCTGTAATAGTCCTCCTCTGAAGGGTTCTCTGTACATTTCTGACCATTATTAGGAGGCCTGGCTTCATTATAGCGGCTCCAGTCCCCTTTGCAAATGATCCAAGGCAAAATGTCCACTTTGTAATGAAGTTCGGCGGAGAATTCTATGCTGATCAGGTTTGGGGTTCCTGCTCCTTTGCCCCTTGTGATCAGCTGCATGATGTCGTCGTAGCAACAGTGCTGTGCCGCCAGGGTGGTGCTTTCCAAAGACAGCATGGACCGGATGCAATAGCGAGCGGTCGGCTTATAGATCTCCAGTTTTTCCTTTGGCCCACTCGCATCTTTCCAGCGAAAGCTTTTCCGCTTAAGCCGGTCGTAGATATCGGCCGTGCTGTAGGCAACCTCCGTGGGATACGTGCAAGGGCAAGCAGGGAGGTCGTTGACCACTTTGTGCATGTACTTCTTTAAGAATTCACTCTTGCAGCTCATCCACCTCTCACAGCTGTCAGTATCTGGACAGTAGAAAAGGGACACAAGGAGAACTTCGCTGTGTTTCAGAGATGACAAAAATGCAGGGTTTTGACAGCGTTTAGCTAACATCACACTCCGGTAGTCAAGGGGTTTGCTTTGTGTTCTATCACAAAATCAATTCCAATATTATTTTAAAAACATTTTAAGGCCTTGGAAAACATGCAACAACAACAACTTTTTATTATTTATACCCTGCCCATCAAACATTAAAAACTTCCCTAAATAGGGCTGCCTTCAGATGTCTTCTAAAAGACAGATAGTTGTTTATTTCCTTGACATCTGATGGGAGGGCGTTCCAAGGGGTGGGCGCCACTACCGAGAAGGCCCTCTGCCTGGTTCCCTGTAACTTCACTTCTCGTAGTGAGGGAACAAGCAGAAGACCTTCGGAGGAGGACTTCAGTGTCTGGGCTGTTTAGGGCTTTAAAGGTCAGAACCAACACTTTGAATTGTATCAGTTTCACTGTCAATATGTGATATGTCAATATGTCAGCCTTTCCTATGGAGTGTGCATCTTGTCAAAAGAAAAGATATTATTATTAAGATGATTATAGTGAGTAAAAGTAAATATGAAAAGAAAAGAACAGAAAAGGGAAAAAGAAAACTGATATATATTTTTTTAAAGCAGGGGAAAACAGCAATAAAATAACCATAACATATACCGTATTTTTTGCTCTATAAGACTCACTTTTTCCCTCCTAAAAAGTAAGGGGAAATGTGTGTGTGTCTTATGGAGCGAATGCAGGCTGCACAGCTATCACAGAAGCCAGAACAGCAAGAGGGATTGCTGCTTTCACTGCGCAGCGATCCCTCTTGCTGTTCTGGCTTCTGAGATTTAGAATATATTTTTTTCTTGTTTTCCTCCTCCAAAAACTTGGTGCGTCTTGTGGTCTGGTGCATCTTATAGAGCGAAAAATATGGTAATTAATGTTACCAAGCTATATAGTATATATGTCGATGGATTAAACTTATTGTTTCTCTCAAGCATATGGTAACTCATGGGTCACTATGGTTTTCATAAATACGTTCCAAATATCATTTAAATTTGCCCATGTATAATCTTCGTCTGAAAGCAATCCATTCACGTGTTGCAAGAGTTGTTGTATCATCTATCCATTGACCAAAGGGGGCTGTATTTTTGCCCTTCCATATTTCAGTATCAATCTTCTGAAAATATACTGTGCATTCTTTAACTACACTAAAGCTGAAGTGAGTGCATTGTCGTGCACCTAGTTTTCATGAGGTTCCCTTATGATTAAAAAATAAAATGTGGGTTAAAATTTGGCAGAGCACTGCCCCCCCTGCCTCTGTGAGGGCCTCTTGAATGCAGCTGCACAGAGACACTGGAACTATAATCTTAACGGATGATATTGAAACAGCTCCTTTATAACTGAAGCCATAAGTGGCTCACATTCCAGACTTGTAATATGTGGGGAGACAGCAAGATATCTGTGCAAATCAGGATATGACACTAGCAGAACACTCATGAATGATGAAGCGAGGGTCTGCATCTGGAATAAAGAACAGAGTCAAACCTTTGTGCAAGTTTTAAGAAAATCCTCAGCCTTGCTCCAAGCAATGCTTTCGCATCCCATAAACAATGCTCTGGATTAACCATGTCTTGGCCAGCATGGACAGATTTTGGAGTGCTACCTGTTGGTTGCAGAGTCACCCTGAACGTAATCAGTCACCCAGAACATATTATGTGCAGCTGTAGTATTCAAGTTTTTGCCTTTTGTCCTTGAATAACGAATTTGCAATGATTCAAGAAGGCTGTGGCACAGCTGGAGGCAGAAACGTTTAGTCCAACGTTTTTCCTTCAGAAAGCCCACTGGGAATGGCTGCTGAACAATGTGTAACTGGCTCAGTCAAAACCCACACATTACAAAGATGGGAAATATTTGAGTGCTCCCTCACAGCACCTTCCCAGAAGTGTCCTAGGGGGAAACTATCACACAGATTGAAGTCTGCCTGCATTATCTAGCTCTGAAGGAAGAGAACCCTCTGCTCCTATCTGCTTACCGACTTCAAACAGTTTTGTGGCATTGAATTCTTCGCTTCCTGCGAGCAAACTCACTTCTGTGGCTGCTGTCCTGAAGGTGTCTTCAATCCCTGAAGAAAGCAGGGTATATAAATATATTTTTTTCAGTAACGGCACATAATACAAGGCAGTAGAGAAACTAGGCTTGCATTAGTATCCCACTGATTTCTTATGTTCCTATAAACATTCATGCCGTCACTGTTACTTTTAGTTTATTGGATTTCTTAACCATCTGTCACCATGAGGTCCCAGGGGAAGGTTACAACAGCAATATAAAAAGACAATATTAAAATTGGTTAAAACTCTTGCTCTCGAATCAGAGAGAATGAGAAAGAACCTAAGAGAATGAAAATTACCGTATTTTTTGCTCTATAAGACTCACTTTTTCCCTCCTAAAAAGTAAGGGGAAATTTGTGTGCGTCTTATGGAGCGAATGCAGGCTGCACAGCTATCCCAGAAGCCAGAACAGCAAGAGGGATTGCTGCTTTCACTGCACAATGATCCCTCTTGCTGTTCTGGCTTCTGAGATTCAAAATATTTTTTTTCTTGTTTTCCTCCTCCAAAAACTAGGTGCGTCTTGTGGTCTGGTGCGTCTTATAGAGCAAAAAATACGGTACTTCTGAGCCTCAGCAGTCTTGCACTTTAATACAAAGGTCAAAACAAATGTCCTCCCACCCCTCTCTGACACCATCCCCTCTCTCAAATATTTTAATATTGACTTGAGATGAATACCTGATACTACTCGCTGGTGCCATTAAGTACCTTCTGAATGGTTATGTTTCTCTGAACATCACAGCAATCGCTTATAACTGCCAGCGACTGGAAACTTAAGTCGCAAGACAGTTTTTCATTATTTTCTGCTTGCAGTGCCAGCAAACGAGTGCTGAGCAGAGGAGTTTTCGACTGCTACGCAAGCAGATTTTTATTTTATTTTTACAAAAAACAGGATGTACTACATACTGGTGTTGCAGGCTGATGAAGACAATGTGGCTGACAGACACGGTGGTGCAAATATTTGGGCTATTAATAAATCCAGAACTTAAGAAACCACCCCAACATGAGAGGAACGATGACGACGACAACAAAAAAAAATGCCTGCAGATATTCTCCCAGCTGTGCAGGAACATCTTATCTGGGGCCATGTTTAAATGACCTAACCACACAAGCAGAGAATGAACCACCTGATTCCACACACCCCCTTCAGCTCCAGCTGGGTCAGGTGGAAGCGACTTGTAAACAAAGTTTACGTTGTTTGGAAAATGTAATTGGACAACAAAGGCAATCCTCTGTCTGAAAGATGCTGCTCTGTTGAGCTAGGTGCCTCTATGCCAAGCCGATATTAGCAGCACCTTTGAGACCGAGCCTTGCCTTTCCCCCCCCTCAAACATGCCTCACACAGATGCAGAGTCTAGCGCTAGTCAATTTAAACTGCACTGTCTAAGGAGGTTGACTTAGGGTTGCCATTTTTACGCCTCTATTCCTGTTAACAGAAAGGGGAGATGGGGGGCGGTGGGCGGACTAAAAAATCAAGGTTGCTATCCCATAAAAAACAACCAAGGGGAACAAATTCCTTAAATAAAGCAAAGATGGCACTTTCTATGTAGCCTAAAACTATGTGCATTCCGCAACACACATCCTCAAATTGGCATGTCAGCATCACACATGACAGTTCTGGAGAAGTATCAGCAAATTATCTTTGTAAGTTGAAGACACAGTTATTTGTTCAGACGAGCTTTCCCTTGCCATTGTTCCAGACACGTACCCTCCCTACAAGTTATGGAAAGTTTGTTGAGCAAGATACCCAAGAACCCACCATGAAGGCAAAACTCACGGCAGTTTAGTTTTTGCCCTTGACATTTCCAAATTCTCAGTGGAGTTCTAATGAGGGTGAGGGTTCATTCTCTCTGGCAAATGCTTGGGCAATTTCTACTGTGTCGTCATGCTCCTTCCAAGGAAACAAACATGGCGCCGTCAGTGCCAGCTGTCAGACGCCAGGTTGAGACACTCCGTGTTGCCCAGGCATTGGGTTATTAATCTGGAACATACTCTGGTATGAATTTGGCCTTTTTTGTGGTGCTCACCATTTAGGTCAGGGGAACGCTTTCTTATTTTCATAGCATTGTTTGAATTTGTGTTTATTACATCTTGGGGTGGTGTTTTTTTCCATCTGGTGTTTAACTTTTGGTTTTTAATGTTGTTTGTAGTTTTATGGATCTGTATGTTGCTCTGAGACATTTTATTTGAAATAATAAAGCAATGAAATAATAATAGTAGCATGATTAATGAATATGCTTTTTAAAAAATGGTGCTAATGCTCTTTCCACAAGTAAGAATTCCCTGAAGATCTCAATGTGTTTTCTAGTTGCACTTTTGCATCTAAATACAGGCCGTGATGGAGGGATGAATGAGAAATATCAGGGGAGGGCTCCATTGCCTAAGCTAAAGTATAGTTACCAGCATGTTCACATCTGAGTGAAGGGCCTCCCTGACCCCACTAGTGATGTGTGTGCAAGAGTCATAGTTTAGCCAAGGTACCACATCCAAGGCATTAGGCTTTGAACTGCTATGGCTGTCTTGATCATCTCATTTTGCATATTGCTCTCTTTCTCTACGCTTTGAAACCTGGTGTCACTGCAAAAACACCAATGCATCTTAATTCTCTTAGCACTTATCTTTTTAAGCAATACAATAATGGTAAATGCAATTAGAACTTCAGAAGGCAGGATACTCTTATTTCCTATAGTACCCCATCTAGTGCATCTCGCAAGAAATGCAGGTCTCTCTTGCCTACATCTCTGTAGGCTCCGTTGAAATCTGAGGCACACAGCGTGAGCAGTGCTCCTGAAGGCCCTTTAGAAAGGAAAAGCATCTGGCTCTGCCTTGAAGGCACAACAAAGCTGATAATTTCAGATATGGGGAAGCATCTTCTCCTATTATTTTAATATGATACTTTTTACCAGTGAAGGGTTGCAAGCAGTTGTGCCGTTCAGGTCAAAGCAATTAAGCGGAGCCTAACCTGGACAGTTGGGCCTGTCACATGTCCTTGATTCGGTGGCTGTGCAGGCATAGCCACAGGTTCTGGTGCGCTTCTGATTGCCGTTGCCACAGGTTATACTACAAATAGACCAGGGGCTCCAGTCTCCTTCCCCGTCTATGTAATCTGCAAGGGAGGAACAAGAAAAAAAAGGAGAGAACTAGCTGGTAAACAAGTAAATGTTTGATTATAAAAGTAGAAATGGCAAAAAAACAATACGTGTTGCTATCTGAGGACTGGCTCAGATATTAAGTGGTGTCTTCAACAAAACATTTGCTGCTGTTCACAATGCGAGTCAGCATTGCCTTTTCTTGGGATACTCTATCCTATTGCTTCCCTCCCCAGTTTTCCATTCCATGCTCACTGAACATGCTCAGACCTTAGTGACCTGATTTGGCTTCCCCACAAAGTTTATGTGTGCTTCTGCAAATTCTGGGGTTCCCTCGAGCCGGCTGATACTTCCCTCTCCTGTGTAAGTGGGTGTGCTTTGGCTACACGATAGTCAGAGAAGATCGGTATCAGTGCATAGTATATATTATCTAAACCTCAGGGAATCAGTTAATCTGAAATAACTGAAACACAATTCCTTTTCTCTCACACCTGTGCCCCTGACCCTCTCTTCCCTCTTATTATCTTTGGTGCCCAGTCACTCTCCGTAGTGGTGGGTGCCCTCCCAACACCTGCTTCCCTGTTAGTGCAGCACCGGGTGGTGGTGAAATGTGCAGATGCACAAGACTGGTCCCACCGGTGCCCCTGCGTGCTCCCTACCTCATGCCACCCTCCCCCAACCAAGTCCAGGTAAGAAGCAGGAATGCTGGTGTCGGAAGCACCTACTTCTGCCCCCTGTGGCTCTGCCCCACCTCACGTTTCCACTGCTGATGGTTCCTCACCTGCAGAGCACTGCTACCAACCTGAGGTGCTACAAACAAGGGATTCAGAAGGCTCACTCACCATACTCCGGCTGTGCCTTTGAGTCAAATGTCCGGTGACTAGGTGCGTGACTTTCCCACCCGCCACCAACGGGGTTCAGGAAGTTGCTGTCTTCGGTTGTGCTGTCATACTTGTAATCCTGGTCCCCGCTACTCATGCGGGTGACCGTGGGTGCTGATCTCTGCCACCAGTTCCTCCAGTCTGGTGATGGGACAGGCCAGCTGGGTTTGCTGCCTTCCTTTCGGAGGTCCTTCTCTGGTTCAGAGTCTGGCCCATCAACAACTTCTATAGTCACCTGGAGAATTCGAGACAGCAGGCAAATAAGAATTCAGGTCTCTACAGCTCTGTCCCAAACACCGATCCAAGAAAGAAAGAAAAATATGTTGACATGCCAGTGAAAGATTTTGTCAAGCCAAGACGAAAGGCAAGTGCCATCTGGAACTTGCAAGGGAGGGGGAAAGGAATATACAGTCGTACCTTGGATCCCGAAGGCCTTGCAAGTCAAATGTTTTGGTTCCCGAACGCCGCAAACCTGGAAGTGAGTGTTCCGGTTTGCGAACGTTCTTTGGAACCCGAACGTCCGAGGTGACTTCCATGGCTTCCAATTGGCTGCAGAAGCTTCCTGCAGCCAATTGAAAGCTGCGCCTTGGTTTCTGGAACGGATTCTGTTCAACTTCCGAGGTACCACTGTGTGTGTGTGTGTGTGTGTGTGTGTGTGCATGCATGCAACAAACAGAAAGGATGTCTGCTGTCTTCTGTCAGACTGGTCCTCAGTTAGTGGAAGAAGTAGATTAGGCCTAGGGAGGTTTGTACCACTAGCATCACCAATATTGACTTTTTTGTTTGGGTTTCCTTTTAAAGAGGAGAAGAGGCAGAGAGCAAAGGTTCAAAGAAGGACAGAGATGCCACAAGACACTTTGTTCTTGTTTATGCCGCATAGAATTAAGGTGCTCTGGAAATGTGAGAAAAGGTGACTTAAAAACTGGAGGAAGAGGAGAGTTCACAAAAACAGAAGCAGCGAGGTATCGGAATCCAAGCCCAGGAGCTCCTCACAGTTGGTACGCATTTAAATAGGCTGGGAAACCGAAAGGGGGGAAAAAAGAACATCACACAGAAAAAAAATTTGGCAGCCAAATTATTGGCTCGACACATGACTTCACTTTGTTTCGAAGGAAAAGAAAGTGAAGCTGTTGCACCCTGAATAGCCTTGCACTGCTGGCATGACCGCATGAGCTGGCATGTGTCAAATCAATGGGCGATCAACAAAAGAGCTTTTCACCAAGAACGAAGAAAATCTCTGATCCCCAAGGAAATATGTTACTGGCTTTTTTAAAAAAAGCACCTCATTTTCAAGGACTTCCTGTGAATTCGTTTACTTGAGTGCAGTGGTGCATTTGGCTGCTGATTTGGCAACGGCGTTTAAAAAAGCATCCGTAGCACAAAAGTAACAGCTGCTTGGGTTACCCTTTTCAAATGTCTCCTTGTCTTGCTAATACTGAAACAATTGCACAAATGGAAAAGGGGCTGGATAAAAATATTTCATTTCTGGGAAAGATTGAGCCAAATAATGAGTAAACAGACAGGCACTGTATTCATTTCAACTGGCACCAGGTAGAACAAGTCTCGAAATTTTGTGCAAGGCTATTGTCAGTGACCGACTGCTGTCTTGTATTGCAAACATTTAAAAAACAACTTACCCACCTTTATTGTAAGAAAGCCCAAGGAAGTGTTTATTTTTAAGTGTACATGTGGGGGGAACAGTAGAATAAGTTATACATGTCTACCTGAAAATCTTCTGTATATAGTTGTATCCCATGTTCGTTATTGTTCTCCTCAGAGTATACCCACTGAAATTAATATATGCAAGTTACTCGTTGTTTTTTTTATTTCAGTAGGTCCACTCAATGGATAGAACTAACATTGGGTGCAACTCATAGCAGATTCTGACATTAAACCAGTGACATATACAAAGCGATGTGCCGTTTTCAGGCAAACAATTCTGCTCTAAAATATTGCAAATGTTCTGGCTGATAATTTTGGAGGAACTTGCTCGAAGTCTAGTGTTTGTTTCAAGTTATGTGTTTTGTCCCTGTTCCACAGTTCAGTGGTTTATTTCCATTCAAGCTAATGTTTATCCATAAGGTTTTGTTTTCTGGGCTCATTTCAACATTTGAACCAGTCCTCTTATACAATAGTCTAGGCAAAGATGGTCCAAACTATTTCAAAGAAGCTATGTGAGTGTTTCAGCACCACACGTTTACTGTTTAATTGCAGCAAAACATCTTCAGTCAGATGAATAAAGTTCCAAAAAACTTGTGCCAGACATCTCCACATTTACTTCAACTTTAAATGCATGACCTTTGTTGCAGGGTTTGCTAAGATACTGGTCTGTAGGTATTTTGCTTTATGTTGATAATATGTTTTATCATATTGACACCAGCAATATACCTTTTGAACAGAATAATCCATCTGTTTGAACAGATCAATCAATCTATTCACCAATCACCTTAGCTGTATGGCAAATGGAAACCTGGGGGAAGAAAAACTCCTTTCTTACATTTCTTGGTTTCCATGTGGCTTGTAGGTTTCGTGAATGAAATTGTACCTTTGTTTATTCCATGATTAAAGTAAGAGCCTAAATAGGAAAGAAGAGTTTTTTACCTGGATGTTTGGGTTTTGCCCATTGATGTCTGCTTTTGAGAGGTCAGGGAAGTTTGGGAGATCCAGAAGGAATGGCCTGGGCCCATCTCTTTGCAAAGCTGTATGCCCATTCTCTTGCCTGAATCGCTGCTTGGTGAACGATTTGTGCGCCACATGGTGGTCAGGATAATCCCGTCTGTCCTCAGGGTTTAGTGTAAAGCTGGCTTCAGGTGATGGAAGACCATCTGTGTGGAGGGCATCCTGGGGGCAAGAAGCAAACATCAAGATTACACACAGCAAACAAGAAAGATGAACAAGAGTTAGCAGAATACAGTGGGTTGGTTTACATGTCACAGTTACGCTTAATAACTATGCTTTAAAGGTGTGGTGGTACACTGGCAAAAATGGTGTTCACTTTGCTTCTCCCCCACTCTAACAATGGTTTGCTCCTGGATTGCAGCTTGCCATTTGCCTGGGGGAACCCTAAGCCAAACCATGGGTTAGCTCCCTGTAGGAGCAGGAGATGAGCAAAGCAGTCGTGAGTTTAGCTGCATGCGCAAACGTTTTGCACATTCACTTTTAAGCCACGCGATTCCCCCTCATTTTATCATCACAACAGCTTTGTCAGGTAGCTTGGGCTGCAAGATAGTAATTGATTACCCAATGAACATCACAGCTCAGGGGCTTTTCACGCTGACCATTTATAGTGGAATAGTCACTGTTTGATTCGATGTTTTAAAGACTTGACTTTGTAGCTGATACAAATGTTAAGAGAGTGCAGGGTTTTCCTTTCCATGGTCATAGTGAGCTTTGCCCAAACTGAGAAAAGTTCAGTGGTTACATTCACACTCCTAGAGTGTCCTTGTGTTCCTCTAGCCATTAAATATCAGCATGCTGAGGGGGCCAGCCCTTTTTAATTTATTTATTTTTAATGCCTAGTACCCCAGAATATTGACCTTGTGGAAGTACAGTGATACCTCAGGTTAAGTACTTAATTCGTTCTGGAGGTCCGTTCTTAACCTGAAACTGTTCTTAACCTTAGCTAATGGGGCCTCCTGCTGCTGTCGTGCCGCCGGAGCCCGATTTCTGTTCTCATCCAAAAGCAAAGTTCTTAACCTGAAGCACTATTTCTGGGTTAGCGGAGTCTGTAACCAGAAGCGTATGTAACCCGAGGTACCACTGTATAGGAAATTGGAAGAGGAAGTACGCTTCTTGCAAACCTGGTTTTTGTGGCAAAATTTTGTCTGCAGCTAATGATTGTTGTCATGGATCAGATGTTGACTCAGTACCATCATCTCTATCTGCCACAACTCTCCTCTGAACTCAGCTCTCAAACCGACAGCTCGCAGTGGTCGAAGGGAAGCAGCACGAAACGGACGCCTTCCAAACTATTGCCGCTGACCCCCACCACCCTTCACACAAAGAACGGGACAATGCTTGTCCCCCATGCCACACAACTAAAAATATTGAGGATCCATTCTGGATCTTTGACCAAGTTGGATTCCTTACGGTATAAGAAGCAGCAGATTTCCAGGTACATTATTCTGGAATACTAGCTGGAATATGCATGCTGACGTCATGCAGCAATGTGTCAAAAAAATCTGAAAAACTCAGCAACCATTATGCTATAAAAACGGAAAGTGTAGAAAGGCCCTAAATAAGATTTTCAACCTGGATGTCGCAGGTCCTAGTCTGAGACTCTAGCCACTACTCCACACTGAGGTCTGCAGCGAGTTGTTAACGGCTATATCTAGATAGTCTCCGTTTCAGGTTGACTTCAAGTGGGTCTTCAATTCTTGCAACATGGTAGAAAAACCCTGCAGCTTTAAAAGCATGTAGGTTCTCAGAGCTGTCTGTAGTTTCCAGCAGGCAGCTGCTCTCTGCTCTCTGCCTCTCCTCCTGCCCACTCCCCAAGATCATTCGCCATCTCCTTGCTAAATATATTTGTGTATCCATCGCCTGTCAAATGGTGTTTCCCTTAGTGTCTTGAAAGCATTTTGTCAACATGGCTCACAAGGAACAAGGATTTCACCAGAGATTCAGAGACCAAAAAACATCTTGTGCTTAAACAGATTGCCTCTCCCAGGATGAACCTTGCCTTTTCAAATATAACACTTGCCCACTGCGTCCTCCTGGGGCTTTAACTTCTGACTGTAACAGAAGGGTGTTATATTTGAAAAAGCAGGGTCATCTATTTAAACAAAAGATGTTTGGGACTCTTGTTTATAGAAGCAAATGCCCTGGGTGTCAAGGGAATTGCACCTGTGGTCTCTTTCCTTCGTTTGTGAAAGTGTCGATGGCATTTGCCAGAGTTCAACTCCGAAACAATCTTTGTGGGCTTGGCAATGCTCAAAAGGAGATGTGAGCATTCAAAGCCCCAAATTCTTCTCTGGTTGCTGTATGTCAATCATATGTTGTCAACTGCAAGTTGGTTTTCACTTTATGTGACAAAGGTGCTGAAAGTACATTCGTTGGGCCTTCCTGGGATATGTTCCCTCCAGGTGTGCCCCCAAAAAGCATGTTTCCATCTTAGTGTTTGCTGCTCCAGACACCCAGTTTATGCTGCAAGCACCCTTGTTATGTAGAATGAGAATCGTTTAGTGTTTTGAATGATACAGTCTGGAATACCCTATGCCAAAGGATAAATGGACATAAATCTGACCTCAGGAATCATGAGACAGAGAAACCAGTAGGAGAACACTTCAGTCTCCCAGGACATTCTATACAAGATCTCAAAGTAGCTGTCTTATTACAAAAGAATTTCAGAAATAGACTGGAAAGAGAAGTTGCTGTATTGCAACTTATTACCAAACTTAGAACCATGGAGAGACCTGGTCTGAATAGAGACATTGGATTCTTATCTCATTATACATGATAAAGCTATTTTTAGCCATCTCACCCCTTGCTTTTTCCTGTAAGACCAATTGCAGTCGTTAACAGTAACAGTTGTCAACAGGTTTACCACACCTATCTGCCAATCACCCTTTCCCACCACCCTTCTGAGTAATACCCCTCCCCACCCTCTCACTATATATAAGGGTCTGGTGACTTCTGTTTCAGTGCATCTGAAGAAGTGTGCATGCACACGGAAGTGCATACCAATGACAAACTTAGTTGATCTCTAAGGTGCTACTGGAAGGATTTTTGTTTTGTTTTGTTTCAAGTCTGGAATAAGTAAAGCGTGGGAACTACCAGGAATGCTAATGGTTATTCAGAATAATTTCTGAAATCAAAACAACATTGTCTTTAATAAGCATCTGACTATTTAAGGCCTAGAATTAGCTGGACTGTGAAACTAATAACATGCCTAGTTCTCAAATGTTGCTGACACTAAACTATCTGAACCGGTTAGTGTTTTCTTCTATGCTACGTAGCCTAAGCTGGTGGGTTTGAGAGGCCCGTGGGGTGAAAGAAATGTCTTGCTGCCTTTATGTAACTAGTAAAGCACCTAGTGTACAATGCAAGTTTCCACAGCACCTGGTTTATAATTAAAAAATGATAAGCGCAAGAGACTCCAGGCTGAAATTGTACAAAAACTATATGACAGATGCCGCACAATCTCTTCCTGCAAAAAGCAAGGAAGCATGCAGAAATAAAGTTCTGCTACACATTAGAAGCCCCTCTCTTTGAAACTAATGAATGCAGCTTCATTTCGACATTGTTCAAGCCCTAATACTCCTCTCGGCCTATGCGCTATTGTTACAACATCAAAGACCCACTGCTGGCTCAGATACAGTCAATATGAAAAGAGATGGCCCCCTAAATTTACTGCTTGACTGCGTTCTCTTTTAAACGGATAGCACCGTGGTCCTCTTTCAAAGAGGTATCGCAGACATAGATCTTCTTTATAGGACATCATGTACAATAAAGCAGAGCTATAACTTTGTAAAAAAGAGAAAGAAAGAAACTAACAACATGAAGCACCTTTAAAGAATCCCCATGAGGTGAACATTCCTTATAGAAATATCTCTGTGGTTACCAGTTTTTTAAATGCTTGGTACACTCTGGCCATAGTTCAAAGCTCTTTGATGATATATCATTGTTTAACTGACTAACTGAATTATATTTTAGCTAGGCTATAACTTCACATGTTTTACGCTCTGAAAATTATATATATTTAAACTTGATTGCCCCAAACATTAGGAATGTAGCAAAATGGCAATACTTCTTGCTGGGTTCTTCACCATAGATAGGTTCCCATAAATCTACCCACTTCAGAAAAAGATTTCTCCCTCCCCCCAAAATGAATGCTTCATTGCAACTTATCTATTTGAACTAAAAAAGAATAAATGCAGGGGGCGGGGGGAATCCACATCTCTATTAAAACTATTTTGTTTCCAGTCTTGAGTAGTGGATGTTTCAAAGGCTACTTGGTTCAAATAAAGCCTAAGATCAGTTACACATTATGCTGCCAGTACCTAAATCTCCATTCACTATGGGAAATTTAATCCATCCTTGTTACGGAGCTATTTTAGCATTTGCAGATGCTACAGCAATGTTAAAAATGGGGGCTATAACATGCTTCAAGGGCCATGGAAGAGGCACATGCAGGAACAGGAAAGCCAAGAAAAACAGGAAGAGGGTCCCACTCATCTCCATTAGCACCACGGGGTGTAGGCAGCTGTGCTGGTTCACTTGGGAAAAATAATTATCTAAAAATCATGGTCGGGCAATGCCTCCATGAGGCCCAACTAAAATGGCACAAGGTAAGTGAGCAAGCATTCATCTTCTCCAGAGCTCTTCCATAAGCTGGATGTTATGCAAAGCGGGATGTGGGGGGAGATGGAAGAGCAATGGAGATATTACATTGCCATGATGTAAGAGTGAAGACAGGTGTAGCATTTCCAGGTGAGGTGGGCGTGGCTTTGCTGCCCTGTAGACAAGTGCATTTGAGTGCAGTAAATGGTACGGAAGGCACCACACTTAAGAGTGCCCGAGACAGATGAGAAACACACAATAGTATGATGTCTTGTGCTACCTTTGGGAAGAAAAGCTTGAGAAGAAAACCAACCAAAAAGTCCCGAGAGAGCACCACCTTATAAAGAATAAGATACTACTTTTAAAGAATAAGATACTACTCTTCTGCCCTGATGAACCAAATTTCATAGAATTCCTTCAAATTTAGTTTGTAGTAGTTTGTGCCTCAACAGTAGGATCATACAATAGACATTGGAACTGGCACATAGACAGTCAATTAAGCCCTAGATCTCCTACGGCTAGACTGACTTGCTCAATAGAAATGGGAGCCTTGTTGTTCTAAAAATCACATAAACTGGACAAGCTAATTTTCTCCCAGGAGAAAGATGATTGTCCACAAGCTCAAATCCCTAACCTATTATGCTATTAGCATTTACATTCACATAAGCATTTACTAGGACAGTAACACTATACCAATTTATACAATAATGTATGGGAATATCGTATATTGCTCTTTTTTGATATATTTTCATTTTTATATGTATCGTTGTGTGTTTTTTCCTCTTCTCACTTTTCCTTCTTTCCCCCCTGTATCACTTTATTTCTTTTAACTGAAATCACCTTAATAAAGTATAAATATTTTTAAAAGTGTATATCCCTAACCTGCAGGGGTGGCAGTCTAGTGGCAGGAGTGGTGAACAAGCGCGAGAAAGAGAGTGGGCTGCACAATTCACGATTCAGTTTTATAAGTGGGTTCCAATCTAAAAAGGACTTGTGATACTGTGATGCCCTTGAAACAATGTGCTGCTTGCACTAGTAAAAGTGCAATACTTTCCCAGTCAGAGCCAAATGTAGTCCTCAGAGAGGATATACGGATACATTGGCTCCAGAACAGAAGTGAATTGTAATTAATATGTGCAGCACATACTGCAGGAGCCCTCTCAAAACCTCTCCCGCTAAGACAGGAATAAACAAATACAAGTGGGGTGGGGGTTGTTTCTTCGGTAGGAAGACAGAGCTCAAACACAGATCCCCTCCAAATCTTCATCTATCGTTACAGTATTCAAATGCCATCCTAAGAGTTAAGCATTGATACCAGTAGCAAATAATACATGTAATGTCTAAACAAGATTTGCACAGGCCTTTCACATTCATGCAGCCCAAATAGCTTTAAAAGCATCTCCAAGTAAAACAATATGGGATGTCCATTGATCTAGCTGGTTCATATTTTGTTGGGAGGAAGAGAGTTTTGTGAAGCAACATGCAATGATATCCGTAGACATGAGTTTGAGCAAGGCATGCTTGGCTTAGCTGGCACATGAAAGAACTCCAGGAAAGGAAGTAATCTTCTAATTCTTCAGCATATGCAAAATAGCTGCAGGTTTACAGCAGGTGAAACCCACAAACAGGAAATACCCAAAATACCCCCTGGGTTTTGAGTCAGCTCCAGTATTTGCTTCCAGGCAACTCAATATGAAAAAGAAGAAAGAGCTTGATTATTTTTAAGAATATTTCTAAACCACCAGCTCATAAAATATATCAAGGTGATATACAATAAAACCATTAAAACATGTGTTCTCTGCACACATACTCCACACAATTCCGCCCATGGATTCCACTCTTGAGGTTCGTAAGAAACATTTTCTATTCTAATGTTGTTCTCAACAAAATCTACACAGGGGAACTTACATACTGGGTGGATGTGCCATTAATTTTCACATGCTACTACTCTAAAAATTAAACAGCTACATATATTAGCAATTTTGTTCAATGCTGTTAATACTAAAAACTGAAAGTAACCTATTGTGGCTTCATTCCAGGGAGGGCTAATTACTAAGGAAAGGATGCGAATTGAGAACATGACTTGCTATTCTCCAAGATACAACTTATCTACCTGCAGGGTTGAAATACTTTCCTTAATCTCTTGCAAATTGTTTCTTCCTTGGAAGTGTATCATTGCAGCCTTAGCCTTTGTGAAATGAAAGCTGGATATATACAGGGAAAGAAGAACAGGAAGAGGCCCCGGCAAACAGTCTTAAAAAACAAAAGTGCTCTTTGTTTTAAAATATAATGTGCTTAGACCCTATTTTACAAAATGCCAAAACCCACAAAACAACAACTTTAAATGTTACCAGAAGATAGTCTGCATGTAGTTATGCATAAATGAAAAATTACCCATCAGTATTGCACAAAACTGCCAGTAGGGTAGAATAAACTTCCAAAAAGTGTTATTAGTCATCTGCTGTTTCTGAGATGTTTATACCTGAAATTGAAGTTGGGCTGTCATTTTCTGACTTCTTAGTCCAATACTTCTTCTTCTTCTTTTAAGCATCACTGGGCATGTTTGTGCTAGAGAGACGTTTTTAGGATTAATCATGACATTCCTGCATTGCTTGGCAGATCTTTGTGCCCTTGTTCCAAAGAAGCAGTCCGCTTGTTCTTGTAACAGAACGGCATCATGACACGACTTAGATCAGAAGTTTTAAGACATCGTACCTTCGTAGAACTCCTTCTGCGTCGCCAAATAGTCTGCAGAACTCATCTATTGGAGAAGATCCTGGAAGCACCTGCCATCGCCCAAGTTAACAGGGAGCTCACTGCCCTATATAGTATGGATGGATGGGCAGTGGCAAGCAAGCTGACTTTAAGGATCCCTTGGCGAGCTTCCAAGGAACCTCCAGGTTCTCCTGCATGCAGCTCAAAAGCCACAGGTTTATATAATATGGCCATAACTAAGAGTAGCTTCAGAAGTTACTGAAGAAAAGGTACCGGGAGGATGAATAGTCAATTCCCCATTCAGCTCACAGTGCTTCTTATAGCTGATTTTGTCTGTAGATATGGATACAGTGATTGTACATTCAACTGGTGGATCTTCACCACAAACAACTATGTCTGCTATAAGGCACTGAGAAAATGCACAGGAGTGCGCAACAGTTAGATTTTGGCATCAGAGGACAGGACCTCTTTTATAAAAAAGATCTTGTACATGCCTAGATGCTTCAGGCACGTAATAAATATTTTACATCATTAGAGCCTGCTCTAAATACCTCAAGGAACAGACCTCCAAAGCACGTCTCAGCTGATGAATTTCAAATGTTTGCAACCCATTGTCTTAATGGAAAACACAAGGAAGCGTGGGCGAGATCGTTCCTTTGTGTTTCATGGAAACTGGCATGCCTCTGACTCTTCTGCCCTGGTGAGCCAGGTGGCCTTGGGTGAAGGACGTCTCAGTGGCCTGGCCTGAATGGTTTCCTACAGTAGAAAATAAGCGAGATCTCAGAGACTAATGGGTCTTGGCTCAATACATCTGAGAAGGATAATGGTGAAGTTAAGGAGGAAGTAGACTAAGGCTAATCTGGTTGCAGCAACAGGAACAGAAGTTCTAGTATCCATTAGATTCAGCAAAGAAGTCCCATTCCTTTGGTTGGAGAACTGCATTGCTAAATTCAGAGAAGTGCATATTTCCAAGGACGGGTGCGTTTTGGTTTGCATATTGTTTCACAAAGTGCAAATTAGGTAACTTCACCTAGAAATGAAAACTGAATCAAATTTCTCTCCAGACCTTCTAGAACCCTGCTGTGGTTCACAAGTCATATCACACTGCAATGGTTTCCCCCTGAGCAAGCATTATGTTTAAACCATTCCTCCCCAGAACTCTTTTGCTCCTTGGAAATAAAGGGCAAATTCTTATTAGAACCAACGAAGCTTTAGGTAAGCAGATATTGCTCATTAGGAAGAAGTCAGGCATGCTGAACAACAGTTATAAACTAGGATTGCAAACCAGCAGCAAACCTCAGGAATGGCTCCTCCTGTTTCCTGCCCTGCTGACAAATTCTCCTCTATTCCATCATCAGCTTTAAATGAGGTTGCGCTAACTAGGTCCCTCTTAACCAGGACATGCAGACACACTTCAGACTCTTCCATCAAGCTCTAGGTCAGTGATAACCATGGTTCCTTTGATGAAGGTACCATAATAAATCAGAGTTGAGTGTTAGAAGGGAGGCAGGGGGAGGAATTCATGCTGGAGAGGTGAAGGACTGCTGAGGAACATGTGCCCATTCTGAAGGACTAGATAAAAATATGTATAGTTTTATTCTTTGTAGACGCAGAAAAACACTCGCATTCCTAAGAGACCTGAAGGTATCAGTCAAAACCTGCAACGTAATATAGTGGAACCTCGGTTGTCAAATGTAATCCATTCCAGAAGACCGTTCGACTTCCAAAACATTTGACAACTGAGGCACAATTGCCGGTCAGCAAAATCCATTGAAAAAATGGGGAAACACGCCTTGGAAGCCGTTCGACTTCTGAGGCACGTTTGAAAACGGAAGCATTCACTTCTGGGCTGCTGGCGTTTGAAAGCCGAAACGTTCAACTTCCAAAGCATTCAACAACCAAGGTTCCGCTGTACTTTTATTTGCTTCAAAGGCATAGTAGTGACAGTGTATACCTTTAAAAAAAAATAATTCAGCCTGCATCTCCTTAAAGAACAGGGCTTGAAAGAGGATGTGCTGTCATTGACTAAGCCGCTTCTGGTGAAACCAGAGCAGCGCACGGAAACGCCATTTACCTTCCTGCCGGAGCGGTACCTATTTATCTATTTGCACTTTGACTAGGTTGGCAGGATTCGAACCGCCAACCTTCCAATCAGCAAGTCCAAGGCTCAGTGGTTTATACCACAGCGCCACCCGTGTCCCATGTACAGGGATAGTGTCTGCCTAATGTCAACAGGTAGGGAGTTCCACAGCACACACTAAAGGAACGACTCCTTACAAACTTGGAACAAGCTCTGTGTGGTGTGCAACTTCCACAGACTAAAGTGACTGAATCAGCACATATAAGGGCTCCATACTGTCCCAATTCCTGGGATTAAAATGGAGACTTGGCATTCCAGAACAGAACGCCCACTCACTCATCTGTCATTTGTGTGTCAGAATGCATCACTGGAGAACGAGCGAGGACATTTTTGTCCCTGGAATTCCAAACAGGGTGTGAGAGAACAAAATGTAGTAACAATTTATGCCAGGGTAGACTGGGTTGCCAGATATCCCCCCCTTTTTTTTTTAAAGGCAGGAATTCCTCAGTTATTGGTCATTGGGTGAGACTTTTGGGTGAGTCACCAAGACTGGCAGCTGTGGGTACTAGAGGCAAAATAGCAAAGATGCTTTGCAGGAGTTTCAGATGGGCCCCCAAAGTAGGTCAAAATTTTTGTTGGTATTCACTGCCCGAGCTGGTTTAAGAGTAAGACTGCCCACCACACAAACCAGAATCAAGGCAGCTTTTTAAAAACAGGTATATATAACTTGTACAAAAAGACATCTTTTTGATATTTATGTCTGGTTCTTCTAGCAGTAAAGTGGCAAATAAGAACTGGGGAAATGCCCATTTAGTGTTGGCTAAGAAGTTTTTTTAAAAAAATGCCTCCCATGATTGCCCAAGTGTGCACTTTGTGTGTTTTTCTACTTCCTTGCTCTCTAGTCTCATTGCTTATTTACTTGGCTACCTGATGTTTGAATCCGGCCACAATGAGCAAGTGGTGAGGAAAGGGAACAGGCTGCCACAGTGAGCACCCTCAAGCAGGGTGATAGGTTGCTGCCTAATAGACCCCTTTTCCCCAACCCTTTCAAAGTGTGTGTGGGGGGGCATCATTTGGGCCCCGTAGGTTTCACCCTTCCCAATGCTAGACAGTAGGGATCGGTGATGGTGGCGAAGCTCCCTCAGCTCACAATTTGGAGGGCTGGCAAAGAGGGGCTTGGATGATATCCGATAATAGTTTTATTTGTTGTGTTTGCCATAATTGGTTTGAATGTTTATACAGTGGTGCCCCGCAAGACGAATGCCTCGCAAGACGGAAAACCCGCTAGACGAAAGGGTTTTCCGTTTTGGAGGTGCTTCGCAAAACGAATTTCCTATGGGCTTGCTTCGCAAGACGAAAATGTCTTGCGAGTTCCTGCGGGGTTTTTTTCCTCCCCCCCCTTTTTCCCAAGCCGCTAAGCCACTTATCAGCTGATCCTAAGCCGCTAAGCCGCTTATCAGCTGATCCGCTAAGCCGCTTATCAGCTGATCCGCTAAGCCGCTTATCAGCTGATCCGCTAAGCCGCTAAACCGCTTATCAGCTGATCCGCTAATAGTGCTAATCCGCTAAGCCGCTAATGGGCTTGCTTCGCAAGACGAAAAAACCGCAAGACAAAGAGACTCGCGGAACGGATTCTTTTCGTCTTGCCAGGCACCACTGTATTGTGTTTGTAAGTCACTTTGGGTCACTACTGTGAGGAAAGTGGCAGAATAATAATAATAATAATAATAATAATAATAATAATAATAATAATAATATCATCCAGTTCTTGGAGCCCAGGTAGCATGTAATCTGTACTATTTTTCTAGAAAAAGAGGTGCTGGGACTCACCATGAACACCTCCCTTGTTCTCTTATAACGACCATAGCACCTACCTGTGAGGTGCCAAAACTGAGTTCCGGCTGAAAAAAAGCCCTGCTCTTAATCGCATTTATGGTGCCCTGTACTTCCTTCTTGGTGTTGGGGCAAAATATTTTGTTTCGCAGGAACTTCAGAGTGGATTTGATCTGCATGTTTTCAGCTCAGCACTGGCTATGAAAGGAGAAAAGCAGCGGAGAGAGCCATAGAGCAGGGCTGTGGCTTTATCACCAGAGGCCCTTTCTCTAGGTACTCCTGCTGCCAGAGCTTTAGCGGGTAGTGAGGACTAGGGAGAAGGACCTTTTCCTATGGTGGTACCTCAGCTTTGGGATACTTTCCTGGCATCTTGCCTAATAAGTTTTAGGTAAGACTATTTCAACTGCCCAGGCCTTAGAATTATTAGTTACCATGTTGCTGCTGGCTGAGAAATTTGTGGCTTGCTTGTTTCTTTGCTTTTTAAAACTGCTACTATTGTTTATGACTTTGATTTTTGTAGCGGCTGTATTTTAATTGTTGTTGTTACTGCTGTTCTGCCTGCTTTGTCAGCTGCATTGAAAATCTGTATGATAAAATACATACTTTTAAGTCGTCGTCCCCAGATAAATAGATGCTCAGCTTTTCTGAACAGATGGAGGGAGTTTGTGCTAAAGAGGGAGATGTCTTCACATTTTGTCAGTTGTATTGGATTCTATCCAACGGTGTCGCTCAGCTAACAGTAAGGCATCCATCACTAGGAAAGCAATTTCCAATGATTCCCCTCCTAAATGTGCTCCAGAGGATGGGGGGGGGGGAAGCCTCCAGAGCAGATTTAGGGAAGCACAGGGGCAACAGAGGAGGAATCACTGAAAATTGCTTTCCTTCTTCTGGTGACTGAAGCCTTCAGAGGAAAACAACTGTTGAATACAACTCATTGTTTTTAACTAATGATGTAAGCTACATAGAGAGGGCTCAGAGACAGAATAAAATAGTCCTATGAATATATATTTTTTCTAAAGTGTCTCATTAAGTGGTTGCATGTATTTTGTCTATCCTGCATTCTGTCCATTTGGTTAGGTCATCTTTACAGCCGTATTTTCTCCATAATTTGTATTTACATCATCATCACAATCTATTTCCTACGTTAAATCATCACTATACAAATGAGAGTTCTGACACTTTTAACGTCTCTTTATTTTTCTTCCAGTGCTCAGAAGAAGCCAGCCATGGGTGCGTTACATGCAAAGTCATAAACCATGTCAGAATTATATTCCTCAGGCGAAGAGAAAAGCACAAATATCTGCTCCTAGTATCCTCTTAATCTTCCTCTGTTGTGAAACTAGTAGCCTCAATAATAATAATAATAATAATAATAATATATTTATACCCCACCCATCTGACTGGGTTTCCCCAGCCACTCTGGGCAGCTCCCAACGGAATATTAAAAACATGATAAAACATCAAACGTTAAAACTTCCCTAAACAGGGTTGCCTTCAGATGTCTTCTAAATGTCAGATAGTTGTTTATTTCCTTGACATCTGATGGGGGGGGGCGTTCCGCAGGCCAGGTGCCACTACCGAGATTAACAAAAGTGATCCTATCTTTCCTACTCCGCCAACAGAGTGGGGCATCTACAGTTCTCAAACTGGGATGGATTGGAATAAAAAGATTTACTAGGAGTCATATTCTAGGAGTAGCCTCCTGGGATTCAGATATTAAGGTCCCGCCCCCCCCCCCAGGTTCCTTCCACTTTTTGCATTTTGACTGTGGAGGCCAAATTTAAAGGACAGCCCCTCTGTTTCCCCTGGAGTTTTCTCATCCAGCAGCAGTTGCCCAGCAGGGCTAATATGAAAGTTGCCAAACATGCCTTGAAACACCAGTTGGCTAGTGATTTGCTGATTGAGATTATAACCTCATTTACTATGCAGTTATTTGGGAGTGAGCTCCATTGAACACAGGGGAGCTTACTTTTGAGCAATCATAACCCCATAAGCGATCATAACCTGAGAAGCATTGGGCTGCAAAAGTCAAGGCACTCCTGAGGTTGCAAACAATGACACTGTGGGCGCACCCTGAAAACAAGAAGCTCTGGAGCATTTCTGAGCACCTGCCACCCCTTCGCACAACCCCTCAGAAATGCTGCAAGAGGTATGTAATCCCAAATGCTATGAAAACCAAACTGTTTGCAATAATAGATGCAGATATTTGCCAGCCAGCTAAAACCATCAGCCACTTGGGTTTACTATTGTTTGTTTACAGCACATCCAATAAATCTCCTTTTCCATGGATTTTTTCTTCTTTTTTTTAAGGGAATAAGAACATAGGATAGATTTAAGAGAATTCAGAATCCTCCCTAGAAATATCAGAAAACTGGGAGCTAGCAAACATTTCAGAGGCCCCAAAGCATCAGTTTACTTGTGCTTTGAAATGTACAGCGGAGGCAGGTTACTATAATTTTGGCTAGAGAATAAGTAAATTTGCAACTTATGTTTCCATCTGTTTAAATGCTTACTGCGACATCTGATATACTCTTTGCCTTTAATGTCTGCAGGATTCTGCTCTCCCAAATCCCAGAGCTGCAAAATCAATTGAGTTAGGAAGTATATAACTTTGTATTGCTACACATGGCAGAATCTATGAAAAAGATCTACTGAAGCTCTTGCTCTGCAGTGTTTCTCAAATGCAGAAACTTAATTTAACAGATCGTTTTATGAGGAATGGTGAGATTTCATGAAATCAGCAGTCCATATACAAACACATAAGCCGCTGTTAAACAGAATCTGCCTTTTGCCTTTTTTTTTTTTTTAAACCCAGATAAGTCACTCCCACCCCCTCAATTCAGTAGCATATAAATAACTCCGCTGGGAATTAGTTTCACCTAGATTTTCATTTGCCCAGCTGTTTCCCTCATTATGTTACTGGCCTGTAAAGAGAGGCAAATTCAGGGTTATTCCAGTGGTACCAAATGCCTCATAAAACAACAACAAAATCCTTCCCAGATTTACTGTTCTACAGAAGGCACTTCAGGGTCCCACGTGGAAAGAAAGCATCGTTCGTATAAAGAAAGCTATAGCTAGGCATCTTGAAGATATTGTTAGCAAGAGTGAAAGTTGTTCTACAAGGACAGCCTACAAGAAATGGGTCAAATGATGGCTCTTGTCAGTCAGAACACAGTCCAGCGACCCTCCAGATGTTGCTGGACTACAGCTCCCATAATCCCTCACCACTGGCCATCCTGGCTGGGGCTTATGGGAGATGGAGTCAGCAGGTTCCCCAGTTCCGGCTTTGTTCTTACATCGTTCAAGCTCTCTCCTAACAAACCCTCTTTCTCTCTCTTCATTTTGGCCGTGGTGGTGAGGATTTTGTATCTGCTTGGCCTCTTTGGAGCAACTTTAGGCTGGACTAACAACAAGGAAGCAGCTTAAAATAGGAATTCAGCTGTTGGGCAGCCCAGTAGAACCCTCACTAAGTGTCACCATTCCCCATATATTTCTTTCCCATGTGTCTTCACGCAGAAGTGCATCCTAAATTTGGTTTCATGCTTTAAAGCTGCACTGAGGTAAAGTCCTCATGCCATTCAGCTATCTCAACCTCCTGTAAGCAGGCAGGGCTTTTACGTCCTTACAAACAAGGGGAAGCTCCCATTTTAATACCCTAATTTCAAGTTGCAGCCATGCATGTTTAGATTAATAAGCACCCTCACAGAAACACCAGTTGTGGAAACTATGCAGCCTTCTATTAAGAAGAAGCTGGGCGGGGGTGGAGAGAGAGAAAGGTACTTTCCCCCAATACGCAGGACGCAGCTGTCATTGTCCCAGCACATTATGCCGTTCTGAAGGCTGAAACTATGCAACATAAATGTGGCCTTCCTGCATCCCATCTGCACAAACTCAGCCACACCTACCCGGAATTTGAAAAAAGCAAAATGAGGACAGCATTTATTGGTTTCAAAGGAGGGGCGAGATCAACTTGGATGGGGAGAACTTAAAACTTGCTTGCTCCTAGATGAAGCAGACATTATTACTGGTAGTTAAGAAAACACTGAATCGTCCACATGGTTTTTGAGGCTGGTTTTTAAAATGCCATAAACTATCCCGAAACTTTAAGGACTGGCAAGAAATCAAAATAGTAAAGTATCTGGGCTGTCCAATTTCCAAAATTCCCTATCCACAGTTGTATGGAGAGACTATAATAAGAAGAGAAATTCTCACCACAGTATCTATGCAACACCTGTCACTCTCACAGGTGACTCCTACTTCCTACCCTGAAATCTTCAGATAAAGGGTGGTATACAAATTCGATAAATATAAATCAATTTTCCTTGGGCCATGCCAGCTTCTCCAGGCCACATTTCTCACCAGCCCTGCTCTGTGCTCCTATAAGTGCTTTCGCCTGGCTGGAACCGTAAAAATGCCTTTTGCTTACGTGGATGGAGCCTCTGAACAGATGGAATGTGGTCTGCTGTACTGCTTTGCCCACCTTTGCCCCCTGGGCATGTCCACCAATGGCATGTGGCCCCTGGAAAGTTCCCCAAGAGGGAATGTGGCCCTTAACATCATGGCTAAAAATCTAACTACAAACCAGTTAGTCCCCATCTTGAATCTTACTACTGCCATGAATTTACTAGCTGGCCATAGGTTCTCATTCTCTCTCTCTCTGACAACTGAAACATGGCATCACCGGCCAACCTCACAGGGGTGTTGTAAGGAGGACAAGATACTTTATTGGAAGCCCCCTGAACCCCCGTGCAGTAGAACTGTTAAACACTATCAGAAAATGCTAAGAAGCATTACTACAAATCCATGCACATGATAATTATCTTATCCCTACACACTGGTCCACTTTTCCACTCCATTCTTCCTAAGCATTTCCCACAATGTTTCCAGTTCAGTAGAGAGGAGCAGGCTAGTTCTAGAATTTGGGATGGAGCACACCTGCTGTCACCCGGAATATTTGCAAGAATATTACTATTATTGTTGTGGGCAGAGGGATATATTCTATTCTTCAGACTCCCAAGTCCACACTGGTTTAGAGATGCTCATAGGACATGTGAAAAATAGACAGGCCTATCATACCTGGACTGGGAAAAGGACTTGGCAGGATGTGTGTTCATGCAAGTTTAAATACAACACAGGGGAAAGACAGGGAGACCTTTTGCAACATTCACTGGAGATGTGGGTGGGGAGGAGCATAGAGCACACCATGCTGGGTAGCAGGCTGAAACAACCTCTCATGCAACAGTGTAATGGTGATTTGTGCTTGAATGATGCATCAAGTATTTTAACGTGGTGGAGATGAATGGGTTGAGATCCGCTGCAGGGTGCACAACATCTTGGGGCCAGCATGAGAAGATCAGGATCAAGACCTGGTGTCTCTGCTCCAGCAGGTAGGCTGTAAAAACTGGGGACCTAGCAAAAGGGGTCGGTCCCCAAAGCCTATGCATGTAGGTTCCATCCAGACCTTTGGAAGAACATGTGGAAGTCTGGAGCAGAGACCTCACACATGATCCTACTCCTCTTCATGCAGGCACTGAAAGGAGCCAAATGTACAAATTCTAAAGCAGAAATGGGGAACCTCCAGATCAGGGGTCAGCAACCTTTTTCAGCCGTGGTCCGGTCCACCGTCCCTCAGACCATGTGGTCGGCTGGATTATATTTTTCTGGGGAAAATGAACGAATTCCTATGCCCCACAAATAACCCAGAGATGCATTTTAAATAAAAGGACACATTCTACTCATGTAAAAACACGCTGATTCCCGGACCGTCCGCGGGCCGGATTGAGAAGGTGATTGGACCGCATCCGGTCCCCGGGCCTTAGTTTGCCTACCACTGCTCCAGATGATGAACCTCATCAGCACCAGCCAGCATGGCCAATGGCCAGGGGTGCTGGGAGTTAAGAGTACAGCAAAATCTGGAGGACCGACCCCATCTTCTAAAACGATGGTGGAAATAGTCTGAAATCACACACGGGATACACTGCAAGGCAATTTTTTTCCAGGACTCCTGTTTGCTGTGTGCACTCGCTGCATTTCTGTTGCGCTGAGTTTTTAATCCCTGCTCACACAACGCTATCCAAACTGCCAGGTCCTTGAACCATTCCTAATTATCTCTAGTCAAAGTGCGAACACTTAGCTGCCAGCAAGGGGGGGGGCAACTTTTTGTGCTCTAAAGTGGCAACATGAACACACCCT
This sequence comes from Podarcis liolepis, assembly GCF_965112155.1. NCBI lineage: Eukaryota > Metazoa > Chordata > Lepidosauria > Squamata > Lacertidae > Podarcis > Podarcis liolepis. Next base: position 17,451,034 of record NC_139557.1, on the reverse strand, counting down.
TAGTTAAGCCGAAATAACATAACTTATTGAAAAACACAAGCTTTGCATGCGGACGTTCTTGAGTTCAGTCCCCAGGATCTCTAATTAAAAGGAGAAGCACAGAACACGTTTGTATTTCTTCGGAGGTTTGTTCCACCTGGCTCAGTACAGTATTGTTTATGTGGAGTGGCAGAGCCTCTCCGGGGTTTCAGGCAAGGGAAGGCATTCCCAGTCCTACCTGGAGATGCTGAGGACCGAATTTGGGAACTTTGGCATCCAGAGTGTGTGCTCCTCCAAGAAGACGAGAAGGGATGGGCAAGACCTTTCTCCACCCAAGACAATGAAGAGTCAGTCCCAGTCCGGGGGAACCTAATAAGCTGCCTTGTACTGCGTCACGACCACTGGATCCATCTAGCTTAGCACTGGTTATACACTGACTGGCAGCAGTTCTCCTGGTTTTCAGGGGGGGGGGCATCCCAACCAATGCCAGGGGCTGAACCTGGGCCCTCCTGCATGCAAAGAAGATGCTCTGCCATTGAGCCACAGCCCTTCTTCTCCTTGCAGTGTTTCTCAGATTTGATCCTCAGTTGTTGTGGGACTACAACTCCCATCATCCCTGACCACTGATCCTACTTGCTTGGGATTATAGTTGTAGTCCAATAACAGTTTGGGAACCAGGTGAGAGAAACACTATCTGAACTAACAACCTGATAGCTCCGGTTGATAGAACATGAGACTCTTAATCTCAGGGTTGTGGGTTCGAGTTCCACACTGGGTGAAAGATTGCAGGGGTTGGACTAGATGACCCCCGGGTACCTTCTATGAGCAACTTCAGGCATGTTTGCACCAACATATGTAGCGATCCCGGTGGGTGGAAGTAAAAGAAGAGAGGGGGGTAGGAGAACAAATTAAGAGGGTGGCTAGCAGAGGGACCCCTCGGTTCCTTGGTAAATCCTCTCCCTTCCCACCCCAGAATGTAAACCCCCAACTTTCGCCGGTAACGGCGGAGGCTGCTGCAAGGGTGCTCGCTCACCGGTTGGCGCTGGCTGTGGTTTCCCGTGGCGGCGTCGGGCTCGCTGCCCCGCAGCACCGTGATGTGCAAGGTGAGCAGGAGGAGTCCCAGCAGCAGGAGTAGCTCGGCCGCCAGGCGCACCATCCTCTTGCAGCGGGCGGCTTTAGGGCTCCGCGACGGCGACGACACAGCAGCGGCAGCAGCGAGAGGAGGAGCCGCGGCGGCAGGAGCAGCAGGAGCCCCGGCCGCGCCGGCGGCGTCTAGTGGGGCAGCAGCCGGATTCCCTGCGCCGCTCTCGGGATCAACCGGGCCGGCAGACGACGACGGGGAGCAGGAGGAGGAGGAGCTGCTGCTGCAGCCCGCGCCGCTGCCGCACCGCCACCACCCCGGCGGAGCCACTTCGGGGCGGGAGGCGGCTTCCGAGGCGGCGGCGCGAGGAGGCTGCGGGCGCCCGCCCGACGGCAGCGGGGCCGTGGCAGGGAGCGGGTCCGGCTGCAGGGGGCGCTGCTCTCGCTGCTCCTCCGGCAGCCCGGCGCCCGCATGGGGTCGCGCCCGCCGGCAGGAGCGCACCGGGAGGCAGCTGCCGCCGGCCTCTCGCCCGCCCACCGCCGCCTCGTCGGGCCCCGAGCGCGCTTCCGAAGCTGCCGGAGCGGCGGCGGGGCAGCCCTCGTGGCGCAGCGCAGCCGAGAGCCGTCGGCGCTGCGCCTGCGGACGACGAAGGCGAGGAGGTGGAGAGGGAGCGCGCCTTGCGCTGGAGGTGCCCGGCCTGCCTTCGAAGGCAGCATGCGAGGCGGGGGCGGCGTCCGCCCCTGCTGGCGGCCGGAGGGAGCGCCCCGCTCGGAGGGCTCTCCTCTCTCGTCTCTAGCTCGGGCTACTGCTGCCCCCAAGGCCGGGAAAGGCGACTTCTCCTCCTCTCTCCAGCCACCCAGATGCTCCCCACCCGTCCCCACCACCGGGCGCCTTCGCAGGGGCGCCTACGGGGGTCTCGAGCCCACCCGAGGGCTCCCGGGACGGTCGGCGGGCGCCTGTTTTCTTCAGCCCATGAGCCGGGCTGGGCTGGGTGCTGTCAGAGGGGTGCGGGTGGGGGCTGCTCCGGCCGCCCCCTCGGGGCTTCTGCGCGTCTTGCAGGCTAAAGGTCCTCCCCGGGGTCTTCGGCGTGGCTCCTGAACCTCTTCCCTTCCTGGGGGAAAAATCCTCTCGGAGGGGAACCAGGAAACGTCCAAGTCTTTGAGGGGCACCTCGCTGGAGAACTTGTTCCCGGTGCTAAGACAGCAACGGCGGAGAGTTTGTGTGCGAATCCCCCCGTCTGCTGGCCGGTGTGTCTCCGCTTGCAAGAGACTGTCTCTCTTCCCCGTCCCGCCAGGCTTTCTCATTGCGTGGGTCTCATGCTTTTATACCGCGCTCTTTCCCTCCTCTGCATGGCTGCTGTCTCTCTCCCTCCCCAACCCCCCCTCCTCGTAAAGTTTTATTTCTTCTGATCTCGTCAGAGCAGCTTCTCTCCCCCCCCCTTGCTTGACTCCCTGTTGCTGTTTACTTGCCCCTAACTGCCAACTTGGATAATTACAGGCCAGTACAGCAGCGGACACCGATGCCCTAGTAGGTTTCCTGTATTTCATGAAGTAGGTTGTTGCCTGTGGACAGAAGACCCCGGACCAAGCAAACCATGTCATATGGAACTAGACACTCTAAGTCGGTGTTAGACATCAGAAAACACAGGCTTTTGTTGAGCATTCATTCTGATAGGGTTGCAGGGCAGTGGCGATGTTAGATAATGTTGCATCAAAGCAACCTTAGCCCACACTTTTGCCCTGCATTTTCTCGTCACTCCTTCTTGCAAAAGGCTCACATTTGGGGGAAGTGGGTTTGCTGCCCCAGATTGAATCCCACATGAAAACAATGACAGCCTGGAAATGCCTTATGGGTGCTTGGAGACCAGAGTTTATTGTGGAATTGGCACTGCTTGTGTGTACAAGTTTTTCGCAGCATCCACATGACATCGGCTTCATTAAAATTGCCACCCCATATCTCCCCCTTCATTTAATCCAGATGTCCCCTTTCTTTCTTTCTTTCTTTCTTTCTTTCTCCTCGTGCAAATTCAGGTTGCTGAAAGGTCTTGTTCAACACACTTACTTCCCCAAAAGATTAGGCTTTTTGCAATAAAGATCATGATGGGCAAATGCACTGGAAAATGTGGGAGGGCACTTGATTTTGACGCATCATCTAACCTCCCCATAAACAAACCAGAAACCAGTTTTCCCCCAAGACATTTCTCCTTAAACAGTAACAATTCAGAATGGTCATGTTTACATCCCCTTTGTCTGACACCATTAAATGTTAAGACCAAGCTCTTATTTTGCCTTTTGTTTCCTGAGAAACGATTTTCCCGAAATGACATGTCAACAGAAAGTTCAAGAGCTATTTACAGATGTACAAGTGAAAACCAAAGTCACTCAAATGACTTTGTACCCGTTTTAAGCGGGTTCAGGGAGGGCTTCTTCACACAAAATGTGGCCTCTGGTGGTTTCCACAGAAAGTGTGAAGAGACGGTAGGCACATAGGAATTTGCCTTGTCCATCTGCTCTGACTAGCAGTAGTTCCAAATGCTTGGTCTCAGCCATGGTGCAGCTGGGTAGCTTGATGCCTTAGGTTTTTGGTCTTACAGGAGCTCATCTTTAGCCAGCCATGTGTAGTACTTTTGTTGTGAATCACACAATTAACATATCTCCCTCCCCTACATCACCATCCCGTGCTTTACAGCATCCCCTGCATTCCTCATGTATGTTAGAACACACACAAAGAAACACTCAGAACTTTTTCAGTTTTGCATTTTAAAGACTCACTTGAATCACAGCACGATCATGACTACTGGAACAAAATGGAGTTTGCTTCTGTTGCCCTGATGCTAAGGGTATTTACTTGGGAATGAGACCACTGTGGAGAGTGGGGTTTATTGTTGGCATTCGCCTGCTTCAAGAGACAGTGGATTGTGCCCTCAGGGATGAAACCAAACCGCTGGAGAATCACAGCGCCTGCTGTGGCTGCAGAGACCAGTAATTCATAGCTGCTGCCTCCTGCGTTGTTCTCGCTGTGTTAGCAACACTGATTTAGCTCCCTAGGGCGCAAGTCTGGGCAGCGTGTAGGGAGGTCTTGGGCTGCCCATCCTTGCTGGTGTGAGCAATATGCTTGGCACCAGCTTGGCTGCATGAGCTGCCAGAAGTACAAGGTGCTATCCAACTGCCTGTGGGACTCCACTCCAAATTTGCTGTCTTTTCTTCCCCCAAATCTGTCCCATAAGGCCGTGGGTGTGGGTTTTCCTCGGGGTTTACTCCCGAAGCCTTTCTCATGACTGAGTATAGCCGCAAGGCAGCGAAGATTTAAGACCAGAGTTTTCCTTCTTCTAGGTGGGCTACTTTCACAGGTCGATGAGCCCCTTCCCCTCATTTCCCTCTATAGCATGTGCAGTTTCTGCCTTGCTGACCAATAATGGAAGAGCGGGGTAGAAAAGAATAATATATATTTCAAAGTGAAAAATAAAAGGAGCTCCCTGCTCCTTTTAACTAGAGATGCCACTGCTGTGTGCGATAATGTACTTGTGCTCATCGCTATGGTCATCCCAGGATGTGTGTTCATCAGGCCAGGTCTGGGGTCAGAGAGAGCTGTGTGAGTTGCTTACATGTCTGCCTCACAGGTCAACCCTACAGATGCCCACTCAGAATGGAAATAAATACCGTTTAAGCCTGTGGGGTTTAATTCTGAGTAAATATGAACAGGATTAGGCTGCATGGGTGTGAATGGCATTGACAATGCAGCTATCAATCGCAGGCCAGGCTTTTTGAATCCTCGTGGCACCAGCAGTAAATCTTTACTGCACTGTGGTACATAAGACCTGTAAGCCATTGAGATCACAGTGTATGTTACTGTTCCTTTGAAAGCTTTGATTTGGAGGAGTAAAAATAATCTACTTTGTGGTTAATATCTAACATGTTTAGATATTAATGTGAACCAGCAAATGCAGTTAGAGTTGACTGACTGAGTTAAGTTTTATAACAGAAACTACACATGGCTCCACTGGCAGCTTAAAAAGCATCTGTGATAGTTCTGAAAAGGACACAGGCCTAGAAAAACTCAATTGTATCCAAGCCCAATTCAAAGCATTGTGTCTTTTTTTAAATGAATTTGAGGTTTAGGGATGAAGCTTCTGTAGTTCACTGATATAAACAACATCCAGGAAAAAAAGGTCAGTTAGTGGATTGACGTAGAATGAAACACAACGGACTGGCTATGAAACACCATTTTCCACTATTAGTTTTTGGAATCTGATTTGTTAAGCCACCGGCATCCAATCAATCACATACTTCCATGCCTTTTCAACCATTCTCAGACAGATCACCTTCAGAGGGCCGGCCACAGAGAGCCCAATTTAGTCCACTGGTAACCAGCCTGTGTCTTCTGAGGAGGGAGGGAAGGAGGCAGGCAGGAGTGGAGCTGGATGGCTGGGGAGAGAACCCCATGTATCTGTGCTTGTGTGAATCTCTCTGTGTGTGTCTGTGAGTGACACAAAGAATATGAATTATACAAATATGGGTGATGGATGAATAAAGGAGAGACATGTTGAGGGTCTCAGAGGGAGGCTAGCTAGCTAGTGTGAGAGAGACTTAAGAGAGAGGATGGATATATACAGTGCTTTTTTCTAAAAAAAATGTTTAGGGGTACTCTCATTTTCCTACTCATATTGAAATACTGCCGCTCAATGAGGCCAAACTTAGATTCAAAAATTGGTTAGGGGTTCTCCCCCAGAAAAAACACACTGGATATATGAGAGAGAGAGAGAGACTCTGTCCACTTTTCACTTTAGCCTTGCCCATGTTTTGCTTTGGGTCCCATCCATCACCAATATGCAGCCCCAGATCACCTTTCCCCAATTGAATACAGCCCTCAAAAAGGCTTCCCACCTCTACTTTAGACTAGCAGCGGTTCTCAACCTGTGGGTCCTCATATGTTGTTGGACTACAACTCCCATCATCCCTGAGCTCTGGCCTTTCTAGCTAGGGGTGATGGGAGTTGTAGTTCAACAACATCTGGGGACCCACAGGTCAAGAAAGGCTGGGCTAGAGCGTGGAACTTCTTAACATTGTGCAATGAAGCAAAAGAGCGAACTCCTGAATTTAGTGCCAAAGGGCTCCGAGATCATAGAACCGTAGAATTCTAGAGTTGTCCCATACAGGGATTGAACCTTCAACCTTGGCATTATGAGTGCCACAGTGTAGCCAACTGAGCTCTCCATAATTTTGTGGAGTGGCAAAATAGCTGTACTTTGGCCATGAAACAGACCATGCCAGAAAGGAACCCTTGAGGAAGGTCTTTTCTGAAAGTGTAAAAGGTAGGGTTTTTTGAGTTCTGGGGCGGGGAGGGGAAACAATTCGGTATGTGTTACGTTTTATTTTAAGGCTACAAATTGGTGGGTAAGGATGATGGAAAGAGCCTAATGCACACCAGCTTAAGTGACAGCATGGTGAAATAAAAAGAAAGAAACCTCACACATATGAACTGCAGCTGGGTTCTGGGTAATGTAAGTTCACCATGATGCCATGATTGTTTTTTTTTTTAAATAAAATCTTTAATCCATCTGAGGCAGGCCTGTATTTGGCATGCACTTCCGGATGCAACATTAACTTTTATGTGTCAAGATGTTGTGCAACAGCAGTAAAGGAGCTGTGGAGCCCTACTGCTGGCAGCGACAGGCAGGCAGTTTGAAACGGGATTCTCTTATGATTGGAAAAAGAATGACTTCACATTGTTTCAAAAGCATTATTGTTATTATATGCATATATGGTTTTTTTAAAAAAAGAGTTCTCTTGTAGATGCAGTGCCAGCGGCGTTGCAAGGTTGACTGGGGAAAAATGGAAAAGCACTTAGGCAACAAGACACAGCATAAACAGTCAAAGCCTGCCTGCTCTGTTGCCGATTGCGAAGCCCACACATGGTGGCTTTTGACTCAGAATCAAAAGCCACACACCAGATGAGTTCATTGACACAAATCGATGGACCAGAGACCGTTGTTTAAAGGAGTTGTGCCCCTTTGCTCCTGGCGTGTGGGGGTGTGGGGTGGGGACAACAACCACAAAACAAAACGAAAACCAAGAGACACTCCGCTTTAGTTTAGCTGATTCTTTGCAGCTGCAATCGGTGCCAGTAAAAGTGGAGTATTGGATTGAAGCGGTTTTGCAGTGAATACCAGGTTCAGGGATGAGTGAACGTCCCCTGCTGTAGCAGCCCTGATCCTCAATGGCTCTCTGCGGCTCCTGTTACTTTACTTATTTGTTTGAGCAGAGGAATCCCAAGCACATGATCCAAAGACTTCCTTAACGTCACCTTTCGTTTGACTCTTAAACCAATGGGACTAAAGGGATGAGGGGTCTGTTGCTCTCCAAATGCTGTGGGACTCCAATTCCCATCAGCTCCAGCAGGCATGTGCAATGATCAGGGGTGATGGGACTTGTAGTCCAGCACTTTGGATTAAATTAAGATAAATCCACGTGTTCTAATGTCCCTGGTTACACTGCCTGTATTACTTTTGGATACACTAAGCTGTGAGCTTTCTAGATTAAAGAGGTTTGCCGATCTTTACACAGTTCATGCCACCGCCATGATCAAAACATGGTGTCAGATTATGGCTTCCTATGAAGCCACTGCTTCAACAAGGGACAACCAACCTGGTTCCTACCAACCCCCTGATGTTGTTGGACTCCAGCTCCCATCATTCCTCACTATTGACCATGCTGACTGAGGCTGATGGGAGGTAGAGTCCACTGACATTTGGAGGGCATCATATAGGCTACCCCTGTTTTAAACAAACCACAGTTTCCCCATTTTGAATGTTATAGGGAACAGTCATTTGTTTAAAAGCAAATGCCAAAGCTTCCTTGCTCAAAGCTGTAAAAGAGGGAAGACTATGGCGGGGGGCAAGCCACGGCCAGCTGCAGTTCATTCACAGAGTGGGGAAGTATGGTTTTCCATGACGTCTGAACTAGGCCATAGCCTGTAGCAACAAAATACCTGCAAATACAGCAGCTTGCTGCATCAGCAACCCACACCATCATTTCAGTGAAAGATACCTATTGAATATTCTTTCTGTGCAAAAATGTGATCCTTAATTAAGAGAGAGGCTGTGCTTATGTCACCACAAATATTTGCAGAGGATCTAAATCATGTTCATATATGTTATAACAACAACAACAACAACAACAACAACAACAACAACAACAACAACAACAACAACAACAACAACAACAACAACTTATTATTTAAAGCCTGCCCATCTGGCTGGGTTTCCCCAGCCACTCATATTTTGTGGTTCTATATTTTGAATTTGTTCTGTGAAGTGGCCTGAGACCTCTGGGTATACAGCGGTATATAAATTCTAAGAAGAAGGAGAAGAAGAAGTTTTGGTGTGTGTTCATATATTACTTGGGGGTGGGTGAGCAGGAACTGGTTTAAGTTAAAAGGTGGGAAGACATTCTCTTTGGATTAGAATAATACAATTATACAAGCCAGCATGACCTTCATTTGCAATTGTTCTATAATATGGCCTAGGTTAAATCTGGAGCCAGATGAAGTGAGGAAAGCATGAAGTAGTCAGGTGGACTGTACCAGTTGAGATTACAGATAGGAAAGCACCATTTTTTGAAAAAAAATGTTTTAACACATTAAAAACATGTTGGGTACTGTGTGTGAGATGGGTGGCAGAGAGAAGGGGCAGAAAGTGCTTTGGTCATTTCCACCTCATTTTGGGGCTCGTCCACACTTCCTCTTGTTCCGTGCCTGAGTCTGGGCAGTTTTCCACTTGTATGTTTCTAGGTATGGGTCTGAGTGGTTATGCCTTTGCCTTGCTGTTTCCCCCCCAAAAACCCACTCTTTAACGCTAAATCAGAGCAAATGTCAATCTGGAGAAAACAAGATTGATGTTTGATCCGATTCAGTGGTAAACAGCAGCTTTCCTCAGAGGAGCAAGCAGAAGTGTGGAAGAGAGCCCCCGCTCTGAGTTTAGACCAGGCCTATGCTTGTGAATGCCACTGCCCCCCTTTTGTGCTAGTTTAATATGGGAGTGGGTGGCGCTGTGGTCTAAACCATTGGCCTCTTGTGCTTGATGATCGGAAGGTTAGCAGTTCAAATCCGCGCAATGGGGTGATCTCCCATTGCTCTATCCCAGCTTCTGCCAACTTAGCAGTTTGAAAGTTCACCACTGCAAGTAGATAAATAGGTACCACTGTGGCAGGAAGGTAAATGGCGTTTCCGTGCGCTCTGGTTTCCATCATGGTGTTCCTTTGCGCCAGAAGCGGTTTAGTCATGCTGGCCACATGACCTGGAAAGCTGTCTGTGGACAAACATTGGCTCCCTTGACTTGAAAGCGAGATGAGTGCCACACCCCATAGTCACCTTTGACTAAACTTAACCATCCAGGGGTCCTTTACCTTTACCTTTTTAAAATATACGCAAGGAGTTTTTAACATAATGCTGTTGAAATATGTGACATACGCTCCCACCTGCAATCTGAAGCGCTACACTCTAAAGACATTGTTACCACAGTTTATCATTTTGTATAATGCATGAAGTGGCTCTAGGACTTCACAGAAAGCAGGGAAATCCCCACTCGGTTGAATATCCTTCTGCAATGGATTCATAAATGTATCTTACTAGGAAAGCTCACATTTTGCTCCCCTCTCCTCGCTGAAAGAAGACAGAAGTAAATGTCTTTGGAACCTAGCCCCAAGAGAAGAAGGATGATGAAAGCAATATTATTGTTGACTATAAAACTCTTTGTTTATTTTCTCTCTCTATGATTACTTAAGTGTATGAGTCATTTAACTGAGTGGAACTGAGACATCCAAAACACATGGATAGCTAAGTGAATGCTTGGATAAACTCAGTACGTGCACTTAAATTACACTTGAACGGGGTGCTTTGAGCTGAACGTATCTGAAGTGCAAAGCAAGCTACAAAATGTAGACAAATGAAAAGCTACCCAAGGAGGTTGAAGATAAAGCTGGAACTCCAGAAGGGGAGGGGGGCAGCTCAGTTCACATTCTCCATGTGACTGAATCACTTTCTGATAACACCGCATGGGGAAGACCATTCTGAACATCTGGACCAGAAGGTCAGCGCCAAAGGGGTAACTAATCTGTCTGCAGACGGATCTTCTTGGGTAAGTGCCCCTACAGGCATGCAGACTTCGAGAAGGAAGATGCAGTTCAGATAAAGTTAAGCACGTTTTAATCCTGGTATAATAAAATAAACAGAGCTTGAAAATGTATTACAGGTTAACTGCATTTTCCTTCTGAATGCTAGGCTCCAAGTAGCCATCAAGAATATTCCTTCCTCACCTCGTCACATCAGTCTTTCCTCTTACACTACAGATATCTCCTATAGACGACTATACAGGAAAAGCATTTATTGATGGAATATAGATAAAATGGACTTCATAGAAAGAATAATGAGTGGGAACTGTTTCCCACTTGCAGATCTTTCTTGAAAGTACTATTGGTTAAGGAAGGAAAATCTGCTAGCACCAGTACCAGCTCTTAAGTTTTCAATCAACTTCTAATGCAATTTCTTTCTTTCTTTTCAAAAAATAAACCTACAACATTTCATAGCTCAAATACAGGAGATTTTGTAACAGAAATAAACGTGCACACCATTGACTAAATTAAATAAAATGCAAAACCAGCAAACAATTTTCCCCCAAAAGCACAATTATACTAAAAGTATAGCAGGGGTGAGGTTTTAAGCAGGAATGATCTCAGGCAGCAAAGGTTACTGTAAGTAGTGAGGCGTTTCTGGTAAGCAACTGAAAGCTGTAGAATTATTACTTCTTGTTCATTCTTCCTTTGTTCTGTTTTCCTAGTGTTCAAACTAGGAAGCTGGCTGCAATGAAAATGAGAACACCAGTACTCCATAATGTTCATGCTGCCCAGAGGTGCACATAAGACCCGGTGTATGATTTATACATAGAATAAAATTGTGCAACACCCAAGCAAATGTGTCTGTCTCAATTTTAAATTGGTTCTAACTGTAATGCCTTCTTTGAAGAAACTAGGGAGCTGTGCATTTTGTGGGGCACTGAAAATCCCCCAGATGAATCCCCATGTTCTGAAGGGATGACAATTTTGTTTTTGTTTCTTTGCAGTTGTGTCTCAGATTTTGGTGGACAACACATGTATACAGTGAAACAGAAGGTTTAACCTCTCTTCCTCCTCTATGTCTTCCTTCTTTCTTATTCCTTACTTGTCCTTTATTCCTTCTCCTTTGTGTTCATCTTATTGTTTCGGACGCTTATCACCACAAAATACTATCTGTCTGAATCCCATGTGTGGAAATTAATGCCTGCTGTCTCCTCATCTCCCTCTAGCAGATAGGAAACAGAAGGACAGATTAACGTCAAGCTGTATAGCTGTTGACATACAAAAGTATACACAAACATAACAGGCAGACACACAGGGACTTGAAAGTAATCTGACTCTGAAGGCAACAACGCTCACTTTATGCTTCTTCATTTCATTATTACCAGTCTGAGGTATCTTTTTGACTCCTCTCCCCTCCTCTGTGATATGGCTGCCTCTATGAACTACGGCCGCAAATAATATGGACAATACTCTAGATTCTAGAATAGTTCACTGCATGGTACACTTGGATGTTTATAAGAGAAATAAATTGTGCAAGCTGATAAAAGGTATACAAATATGCTATTCTTTGCATACAAATTAAACTGGGGTGTATATTCAGCTTCTTGGTTTTTTGGGGGGTGGGATTTTTATTTTGGTGGTGGGCAGAATTCTGGAGATGCAAGGATATGTCATTCGTTAAAGAAAAGTATGAGGGAATGCCAGTGTCTTTATATCACACAGATGTCAAAATAAAGTTCAGTCCACCAGCCACCAGTTCCATGTCAAGCCAAGACCTTAAAAGCTAACAAAGTTTCCCCCCTCAGGAAATAATTGTTGACTCTCTCATCATTAAATCAAAAACCCATCAAGTCAATCCAATCAAACCAAATAAAATTAGCATTCTCTCCCCCCCCCCCCCCTAATCCGGGGGAAAACAACTGCTGAGTCTATTCATCCTTGAAAAGTACCTAGTTTTAACCCTCACTAACCCTCGGGAGGTAAGAATTATTCCAGACAAGCTGTCTATGGAACATTCATGCTGATTTGGTTGTGGGGTGTTTCTACATATTCCTGTTAATCATTTGTTTATCCCACACTTTTCAATGTATTTCCCTCAGACCTTGTGGGGGGCCAGACTATACTTTTTTGGGGGGAAATGAACGAATTCCTATGCCCCACAAATAACCCAGAGATGCATTTTAAATAAAAGCACGCATTCTACTCATGTAAAAAACACCAGGCAGGCCCCACAAGTAACCCAGAGATGCATTTTAAATAAAAGGACACATTCTACTCATGTAAAAACATGCTGATTCCCGAACTGTCTGCGGGGCAGATTTAGAAGGCGATTGGGCCGGATCCGGCCCCTGGGCCTTAGTTTGCCTACCCATGTCCAAGAGGCTCAGTGGTTTATACCACAGCGTCACCCACATCTATGGATTATGTATCCCTGTTAAGCCTAACAATGTGGCCCTGAATTATTCCATTTATCAGTTTTCTTCTGTTCTGTCACCTTCTGGAGTGCAAGAGTGGTGCAGTACCTCAGCCAGTTGATCTTAAACAAGTAATACTTCAATGTAGAATTTTAGCACAGGGAGCTCTTAGTGTTGTGCACAAAACAGCAAAGGTGTAGTCCTTGAGATGGTTCACACACACACATGACAGACAGACAGACAGGCAGGCAGGCACACACACACACACACACACACACACACACACACACAATACATGTGCAGGGATGCTCATGTCTACTTTGCAGTGAGGGACGGGATAATCCGAATGAAACCTGGCTGCATCCTGTTGTGCTCCATCCAATGATTTGGACAGCATAAGGCAGGATGCACATTGAGAAAAGTGGGCAGTGGAGGCGGGGGGACCCTGCTGCAGTTTGCAAGGTGTGCAATTGTGCACACATAAAATAATAATGAGGGAGTGATGCCTGAATAGGTCTACAGGGCTCCTGTCCAGGCACACTGCAAGCGCTTATTGTTGTTGTTCTTGTTAACATTTATATACCACCTTTGTTTTACAATAACCTCATGGTTCTCTTCCTCCCCATTTCAACCTCATTACAACCTCACTATTGTTAGCCGCTCTGAGCCCGGCTTCGGTTGGGGAGGGTGGGATATAAATTATTATTATTATTATTATTATTATTATTATTATTATTAAGCAAACAACAGAGGAGAGAGATCACCACCATCCCCTGCATCTGAAGACATGGCTGGCCATGGCTACAGTAAACAGAGTAATGGATTAGACAGGCCTAGGGATGGTGAATTTGTTTCAGTTCACTTTTGAAGGTGAACCAGCCTAATGCACACTTTCTGAAACAACACACAACAGAGCCATCCTTCAAAATAACCACTTTTCTGGGTTCTTCAGTGCAGTTTTCTAGTAAGCCAAATCACCCAGACAAAAATGCATATATGCAGTGCTTTTTTCTAGGGGGGTGCAGGAGTACGCAAACCCCTAAACATAAGTTTGGGCTTCAGTGAGGGGCAGTCGTTCAATACGAGTAGGAAAATGAAAATACCCCTAAACTTTTTTTAAAAAGGAAAAGAAAAAAAAGCACAGCATATATGTATAAAATTGTATTTATTATTTTTAAAAAGAACATACAAGAATGTATAGTATTGAGGAAAATTGCTTTGCCAAATCTGGATATTAGGCAAAATTGCATTAAAAAAAGATTAGGAAAATTTTGCAAAAAAACACACAAAACCAATAAATTCTCATGACGACTTAAAAAAATTGCACACTGATGTGGAAATGTGGAGACCTGAACTTGATTGGAAAAGTGATAAACTGAGAGGAACAAAAATTGGCAGATTTGCCCATCCTTAGACAGGCCTTTGGTCTTCCATTTTGCAAAGGATTTTTTATTTTCTTAAAAGCTACTGGCAATAACTATTTAACATGCCATGTCTTCTTGCTAAGTCTTGCCTGTATGAAATATTGCATAGAAAGAGCCTTTCAAAAGTAATTCTATAAAACTTTGAAACAGATATCCTGTCAGTAAAAATTGTTCGGTCTTGTCCTTGTTTCTCTCATATATTAGTAGCAGAAGAGGCAAACGTTATCCACTAAACTTCAGGCTTTGCTCTTTGATTGCACTGATTTACGGGAGTAGGGAAGCTCCAGATTGGGGACAAATTCGGCTTGGCATGCTAATACGGCCTCTGAGGCTGTTTCCCCCAGTCACATGACATCGTATGTGACATCAGGTGTGGGACAGAGAGAGACCCAGGTGGATCAGCTGTGTGATCAAGATCGTTCCAACTCATGTAGGGGTCCCTGCACATCTTATAGCTCCCCTGAAGATGCTCATGCTTCATGCATGGACTTCAGAGGCAGGGAGGTGCCATAGCCCCTTCCATCAGATGGAGCTCCGGTCACATGATTAACACAATTCAAAAGCGTAAGAAGTGCCCTCTTTTGCTGTGCAATGTTGTTCATTAAAGGTGGCACACAGATCAGCTATCCAATCCCGTTAACCTCCTGCCCTGGAGTTAAAAACCACAAGGGAGAGATGAATGTTATATCTGGGTTATAAGCAGAAATGACAGATTGGCCCAAAAGTCAAATCTTAAACCCCGCCTGAGTTCATGAAATATACTCAGAGTCGCAAAGTGATTTCGTGCTCTTTATTCAACTCATAGTGGTGAGGAGGAATGAATGAAAGTCCCCTCAAAGTATCTCTTTATATACATTATTTACACAATGGGCTGCACATGATTGGCTAATTCCGGAATTCTACTGTAAGCCAATCAGGTTGTGGATTCACTTCTATCTGTAGCATGATTGGGTGGTTCCTGCCAACCAATCATACTGCTGCATTGTTCTAGGACCAATCAGACTGCTGCATTCTGAATCCTATTGTTCTAGGACCAATCAGACTGCTGCATTTTGGATCCTATTGTTCTAGGACCAATCAGACTGCTGCAGTTTGGATCCTATTGAACTCAGTACATAACAGTTCAATGGGACTTATTTTGGCTGGGCCTGTTGAGCAAGGAACGTCTTTTCAAATGCTTACGGTAAAAAATAATTCCAAAAGGAGCAGGACTGGACCATAGGCAGTGCCGGATCTACATATAAACTAAACAAGCTATAGCTTAGGGCCCCACTCTCTTGGGGCCCCCCAAAAAAATTAAAGGAAAAAACCTGGATGTACATTTCCAAAATATAAGATAAAAAACAAATAAAATAAAACCTACATACAGTAACAGTGTTTTGTGTTGTGTAGGCTCCTATGGTGTAAATAATGGGTCCCGCCTGCTAGCCTGCTCCCTAAAATATCACTGGTTTGCTCATTTCTATATACAGTGGTACTTTGGTTCTCAAACTTAATCTGTTCCAGAAGTCTGTTCCAAAACAAAAGCATTCCAAAACCGAGGCATGCTTGGTTAATATACTTCTTCTTAATTGTATTTCAGTTCAACAACTACTTTGATGAAATACATATTTTGTTATGTGCAAATGACTTTAGATACCTATTAGGTCCATAAATTACCCTATAGCATATATCCAACACAAAAAACAGTGACAATTTGTTATTGACAAAGGACAGCTGGACATATAAAGGGTCCCATTACCTTCAGTAGCTTAGGGCCTCATCAATCCTAAATCTGGCCCTGACCATGGGCAGTATGCAGGGTATTTGTTCTGTTACTGCAAGGATTTTTTTACTGTGCAGTAGAGGTTTGCCCCATTTCCTCTCCTTGTGCCCTCCCCAAATCTGCTCCAGAGGGCTGGGGGAACCCCAGAACAGATTTAGGGGGCCTGTAGGGGGATGAGAGGCAGGGGGAGAGTTCTGTTGCACAATTGTAAATCCTTGCAGTAACAGATGCTTAGCCTTATATTGGATTCAATACAGTGAGAGAACTGGCACTGTTTAATTGCTGTGTATGTGAAACAACCCTTTAAATAGAACCCCCCAAAGGTGCTACTTTCTGTGGAGAAATTACAAGTAACCAAAGTTGCTGCATAAATGTTTTTTTTTAATTATTATTATTTATTACAGTGAGTTGCTTCACCACAACATATAGCATGGAACAATAACGTTCAAGGCAAAGTGTATGTCTGCCAGCCTCTTGAAAATGGACTAAAATGCTTTCCTCTCAAGGAGCAGGTCCTGGCTGGGAGATTTTTGCAACAATAAAGCCTCTAATATTGTTTTAAAGTGCTTCATTTGTGCACCAGATGTTTGGAATGAAGAGATTCCGCTTCTTAAAATGAAGGAAAATGATGAAAGTGTTATAAGGAAAAAGAGAACAATGGGTGTTAAGAGCGTTCGAGGAAAGTGGTTTGGGAAGTTTTGAAGTGTGCAAAGTTCCAGTGTTGTTTTGTAAATATTTTCCTTTGCTTGTTTGAAGTCTTAACGATTTGTGGAATTCTTTCTGCCTAAAGATCAGAGGGTTTCGTAGTTGCATTGGTCCCACAGAATGAAAAACACACAGCAAGTGAGACGATACCTTTTATTAGACCAGTCTGGCTATTTCCTCCCATTCTGTTAAACTCCAGTCCTCTTTTGCTGCTTTTTGAGGACATGCATGGAGATAGTAAGTCTTGAGTTTATCTCACTAAGGTAGTAGATCTGTGCCTACATGATACCATGTTCAACTTCCAGTGGGGGCTCACGTAACTGAATGCCCAACCTTCCCCTGTTGTTGTTTAGTTGTTTAGTCGTGTCTGACTCTTTGTGACCCCATGGACCAGAGCACGCCAGGCACTTCTGCTTCCACTGCCTCCCGCAGTTTGGTCAAACTCATGCTGGTAGCTTCGAGAACACTATCCAACCATCTCATCCTCTGTCGTCCCCTTCTCCTTGTGCCCTCCATCTTTCCCAGCATCAGGGTCTTTTCCAGGGAGTCTTCTCTTCTCATGAGGTGGCCAAAGTATTGGAGCCTCAGCTTCACGATCTGTCCTTCCAGTGAGCACTCAGGGCTGATTTCCTTCAGAATGGATAGGTTTGATCTTCTTGCAGTCCATGGGACTCTCAAGAGTCTCCTTCAGCAACATAATCCCAAAGCATCAATTCTTTGGCGATCAGCCTTCTTTATGGTCCAGCTCTCACGTCCATACATCACTACTGATATATCACAACCTTCCCCTACAGTAGTTCAATTGGTACAGCATCTTCTTTGCATGCAAAAGTTCCTAGGTTCATTCCCTGGCTTCTCTAGGCAGGGCTAGTTGAGATCTTCCAACTCAAACCTTGCAGAACAGTCACTGTAGACCAGGTGTGGTCAACCTTTGGCCCTTGAGATGGCCATTGGCCTTGCTAGCTGAATGGAAACAAGGCCTTGAATAGCCTATGGATCTGTAGGAGTGGCATCATGTAATCATTCCATGAGCAGCCAAACCCCAGGGCTAAGTCACTGCCTTGTGGGCTAGGCATTCTTTTTACCCAGCGTTCAGCATCTTAGAAGCTATGGAGGTTAGTGGGGGAGATCAGTTTTCTTGACGTGTTGGGCAGAGGTGCATAGCTCTGTTTGACTTGCTGGCTCTGACCTGCAGCAATGCCAAATCCACACAGCAAGGCTTTCGGGTTTCATTAGAGGCAAACACATGTTTAGCCCTCCTGGCTGAAGAACTCGATGGGGAAATGCCATGGCGACAGGTGCTTAGAAACCAGAAGGTGAGCAATACAATGTCCTAGACCACAAAAGCATGATCTTTATTACAAAATAAAAATGGCAAATTTGGTAGTGCTTGTCTACCCGCTGGGGCTTATAATCAAACATGTCTATGCAAAATGAAGTGATATGCCTATCATTCGTCTATGTTTTAATTTCCATTTACTCATAAGAGTTATATCCAGGCCTTCATCAAGAGACCTTGGAGCTGATAACGACATTCAAAATACATAAACCAAGGTATAAAAACAGGGCTGTTCAAGTTAATCTCGACAATTTCATAAAGATTTCAAGGTGATCCATCTCTCTGTATTTTACTGTACAGGTCTTAAAATAACCCAAAGGCTGGAGGGAAAGTCCAAAAGGTGCAAAATGTTGGTACCAACTGAACCTCAGGAGGGAGCTGTTCAAAAGGTGGAACGCTGTAACTGAGGCAGCTTTCCTGTGAGCTACAAAACCAGGAATCTCACCTGCTAATGGTAATACTGATAAGGCCTCCGTGGATGATCACAAGGCCCAAGTGCATAGCTGTCAATGTTTCCCTTTTTTAAAGGGAAATTCCCTTATTCTGAATAGGATTCCTTGCAAGAAAAGGGAAAAGTTGACAGCTATGCCCAAGTGTGACAGTATGAGGAGAGCTTCCCTTTTACGGCAAAGGCTTAAAAAGTCAAAGCAAAAACGTTGAATTGAACTAAGAAGTGCTTTTGACACCAGGCTTTCAAAATCACTTCCAGGATCCCTGATGAATACTAAGTCCCTAGGTCTCTCAAAGACATCTGAAGTCAGTGGGAAAGGAGGTGAAAAAATATTTGTTTCTGGGTATGAGATGAAGCACAACTTATTCTTTGCTCGTTCCCCGCCCGCCCCCCGCCCCTGCCTTACTGACATGTCACCAAACTAGCTTCCACACACATAGCACAAGTCCAGTCTTTGAAAACTTATGCCGTAATGACTTGGTTAGTCTTTGAAGTGCTGCAAGACCCTTTGTCAGATATTAGGGAGATCATGTATACTTATAACAAACTCAGAGTGCCTTTTTTGTTGTTGTTTAGTTGTTTAGTTGTTTAGTCGTTTAGTCGTATCCGACTCTTCGTGACCACATGGACCAGAGCATGCCAGGCACTCCTGTCTTCCACTGCCTCCCGCAGTTTGGTCAAACTCATGCTGGTAGCTTCGAGAACACTATCCAACCATCTCGTCCTCTGTTGTCCCCTTCTCCTTGTGCCCTCCATCTTTCCCAACATCAGGGTCTTTTCCAGGGAGTCTTCTCTTCTCATGAGGTGGCCAAAGTATTGGAGCCTCAGCTTCACTATCTGTCCTTCCAGTGAGCACTCAGGGCTGATTTCCTTCAGAATGGATAGGTCTGATTTTCCTGCAGTCCATGGGACTCTCAAGAGTCTCCTTCAGCACCATAATTCAAAAGGATCAATTCTTCGGCGATCAGCCTTCTTTATGGTCCAGCTCTCACTTCCATACATCACTACTGGGAAAACCATAGCTTTAAATTGCACCATCTATGCACCAGGGAGGTATCAGCAGGCTAGCAGGAGCCTCAGGTGGTACAGAAGAATAAGAAAACATTAAAAGAAAAAGGCAGGGCAGAGCTTTTCCTCCAAACAGCCAAAGGAGGACCAGGCATGCTTGGTAGGCACAGAATGCTGGCTGACTGGGTTTGTGAGGAAATGAAAACTAGGAGGGAGGGGGAATGGAATATTCAGAGCAGGAGATATCCATGCAGCAACATTTTGTTGCAGGTCCAACTTGTATACACATATTGTTCCTCCCCACCATTCTCCAATTTTAGCTGGTGAATTAAATCACCAGTACTGAGTAGTGCATTAATTTTTTTATGTGAAAATTCATCAATAACGTCTCCCTTTTCCTTCTCTAATTTGTACCCAAATCTTTTCACCATCCTCTTCATATTGACTTTTGATGAGTTCCTGTTTAAGAGTGCCTTTGACAACATGCAATCCTGCCAGGAACATACCAAAACACTCAGCTTGAACTGCTTAAATCGTTTTGTGGGCTGCGTTGGGATTATAGATGGCTCAAGAGGATGTTTGGTAACATATAAAGGGATTTCCCCCTCCCTTTTGAATTCAGTGGTGGGTTTAAGAGTGGGAGAATATAAAATAGTGGAATGTTGAAAAGGTCTCTATTTGGCTGGATTTTTGAAGCTTAATGCCATTTAATAGGAAAGCACATGGAGGGTCATTCAGAAATATTTTAAAGCTTTATTGGAAACAGAAATCCTTCATCTGCTTGACCAAGTTTGACTGAAAACCCGAAGAACTCTTACGGCTAGCATGCCTGGTGTTTGATTCTTTTTTTATACAACAGCACCCAAGTCTCTGCAGGGACTTCCCCTAACATCCCAACATTTTGGACTACACATCTCTCATCCACTTGACCATGCTGGCTGTGGTAAAGAGTCCAAAAGGTTGGGAGGGCAACAAATTATTGCCTATTTCACCCTTGAAAAGTACATCAGGCTGAAGGAGGAAGTTGGAACTGCCCTTCTTTCCCACTTCCTCTTCCATCTCTATACACTTTTTCAAGGCTCATAACAGTTCTACCGTATATGACTTTTACACAGATCTCTTGGATAATTCAAAGTGTGTGCGTACACATGTTCGGACTTTAATGTGGTGGCAAAGAGCAGGTAGTACCCGCACCACTTGCTCAAAAATTCAAACATGCCCATGGGCTTAATAAGTTGGGTGACCCTTAACCTATGTGAAATCAAAAGGGCTTGCATGAAGGCCAGGTTGTGTCAATGTTAGACCCATCTGGTAGGTCTTTCCTCAGAAAAAATGGTCACAATCAACAGATCATGAAGGATAAGGTGCTGGCTGAAGAACGAAGCTCCAGATATGGGATAACCCTGGTGGGATGGATTCTTAGAAGATTTTTGTTTTGCCGGTGAAGATTTAGGGTCTGCAATGCACCCATTCCCTGGATATTTAGCAATCAGCAACACCCATCACATCTGGCAGTTCCTTCTCCTCTTATGATCATTTGATTTTCTTATAGTCACATCCAAAAACTATTTATTTTCCACTCACAAGAGTGGGGCAAAGTGTAGCCATGAGCTGAGTGGAAAAAAGTGTCATTTTGATATGGTTTTGTGAACTTGGTTAATGGATGGCCTATAAAAATGTCAAAATAAATAAATAAACAAATAAATAAATAAATATACCCTAAGCTATTGTTTGGAAAGATTAAATGCCAAAAGATAAATCATGGCTGAAGATTTTAAGTGGATTTTTTTTTTTAGAAAAACCACACACTTGAGAAAGATCAAGTGGAATACATTGGCTCTCAGATGCAGTTGTAACTTTGATTTTCAACGCGTTGGGATTAATTATTCAAGAAATCGAAAAGTTCTTACTTAGGAAAAGTGTTTGGAACCTTTGCAGGAGCATTTCAGCTCTGGCCAATTCTTTGACTATATATTTATAGGAACTCAAACACTGAGATCCTGCTCTGTTCCAGTAACAAGAAGCCGAAAGCACCAGCCTGAAGATGACGAGTGAGACCTCGTCGAAACGTCGCCTAGACACCCCAACTCTTACACGGGAAGACACCCGAAGACACCAAAACCTGCATATATATATATATATATATATATTGCCCTGCAAACAGACAATTGAATTGTGGAAGATTAAAATCTCACTTCTCAAGCAAGCCCCCTAATCATGTTACAATGAGAGGAGACTTGTCAGGGGGAAGGGGGGGGGCAAACCAAAACCGGGTGGGATTTTATCCTAAATGAAAACTCTGTATCACAATTTGTGAGCTGGCTTGATGGAGACTCATTCACATTGCCTTAAGAAGAAGATGCATTCATTGCAAATTATGACAATGTCACTTATCTAGAGCACAGTCCCAAACCCCATTCTTGACAGTTTTTTATTTTATTTTTTATTTTTTTAAAAAATCTTTTTCCTAGAGGAAGCTCTGTCTGACCTCTGCGGAAGGTCAACAACTTAATTATCCTGCTCAAGACAAAGCTAGTCTGTGCACAGGAAACGAAAGCTAAGTAGAAGCACTTTGAAAAGAAAGACATTTCCCTCTCTTGAAAGAAATGAAACTCGCACAATCCAATATTCTTTTCATCCCCAACAGACCTCCTGACTGGATGCTAACTGATGTGGATCCCACAATGAAAGGCGATGCAGAGTCCTTTCCTGCCTGGGGAACACAAGAACTGCAGCTGGGGGAGAAGCGCTTTGGGAGACAGACAGTCCCATAAAGGGCTTACAACAAGAAAGGGCTCCGCTGGCAGAGCAGTCGTGGTGTGTACAAAACTAATTAAGAGGCCAAACGAGCTTGGCTGTTGTCATCTGCCTGTGTGAAAGGGACCGTGTCGTGAGGACAGCCTTGCGAAAATATGTGGAAAGGGAGCATTCCTTCATCTCCCCCATCGCATCCCAGCAAAGGACATATCCATATGTGGAGGTATGGAAACAAGGACTGGCTTGGATTGCTGGTCTGCGGGGAAATGCACTCTGTACATGTTCAAAAGCACCCTTTCTCTTATTATTCCTTCACGTAAGATTGGACAACAGCCCAACAGTTTGACACAGACGTTCTTTTTGGAGTGGAGTTACCCTCGTTCCTCCAGTCTGCTCTTCCCATTACTCACATGGTAGAAGTCACTGGTCCCTAAGTCTCCATTGTGGACCCCCAGATATCTGGTGTCAATGAAAATATTAATTTGTAGGGAGCCAGAAGGGAAGATTATCCAAGATCTTCAGAATGGGAAATAGATTAGGAGAAAGTAGGGGCAATGTGTTTTGCAATGCCTGGCCTCCTTTAAAAACCCTTTCAAAAACTGAATGTTGCTTATAGAGTGTCTTTCTCTCTGAAAATCAGTCTAAATCTGTGTCTACACACTTGCAAATTTGCCTGTGCCCAAAGTCTTTTAAAGGACCCACAGCAACACCCCTGGAAGAAGGTTCATTCTGGTTGGACCAGTTTTCCTAGTAAATCCACTCAAGTCAAACAGCAGTTTCTTATTTTCGCAACCAAAAGTCATACTTGGCCATACTTCCTTCCTGATTTGGCTTATTTCCACTGGTGGAAATTTCTGGGCATGCTTGTCAGTGTCTGAAGCCAAGATGTGGACATCATAGCACTGACTAATAACACATCCAAGTTTTTGTAGGTTTTCTCCCCCGCCCCCTTTTGAAGAACACGGTTCTTTCCACTGTTTGTATCCATTATGTAACTTCGGCTGAACATGTGAGGACACAAACAGGGGCTACATCTGTCAGTCCTGACCCCATAATCTTGCATATCACCAGCACCCTTCATTCCTGAAGTTTGCTCTTTCAGCTAAAAGGTCTGAAGGGAGATTCTAACCCTAAATGTATTTATTTATTTATACATCCCTTCAAAAGCGTCTCAGTATGTGCCTCTCCATCTTAGGAAGGTTCTAGAATTCAAAACTTCTCTCTCTAATTCCATATATTTTCCCCACAGCCTCCAACCACGTGTGCTCATTTTCACCTATCATATGTCTTTCTTATTTTAGGAATTTATACTCTGCCCTTCCAACAAGTTCCAAGGGCAGCTTACAAAAGAGGCATGATGACAGTAAATGCAAATTAAAATGTCAACAGTTTTCAAAAAGCAGCTTGGAAAAAGGTGATGAGATACACAGACAATGCAGCAATAGAATCCTCAATAGAAATAAAAAATAGTTCAATATAACAAGCTGGGGAAATTAAAAACCCCCCAATAATAACACTGAGTTGGAACGGAAATGACATTAAAGTAGATGCCTGATGGGTTTTTCTAGGGAGACTACTCTGCTGTTGGGATGTGACCACCATGAATGCCCTGTTGCCAGGAGCTCCCTGTGGCAGACTATACTTTGAGCCAATATCGGTCAGGATTGTTGGGGAGAGCAGTGAGGAATGCTGGGAAAGTACCTTTTCCTTCACCTTTTACCTTTACCTGCTGACATGAGTTTAAGACCAGATCGTCAGGCTCTTTACTCAGCTTTGTTGCAATAAAACTGGAAGTGACAGTGATTGGCCATGATTGGCAGACACAAAGGATTACTGGGTTCAGACCTTTCCAAAGGCATGTTCGTAATCTCTTGAAATGGGGTTTATGTCTCTCACCAAATACTCACTATGCTGTAGGTTCTGACATACCTGATCAAACAGGAAAATACTTGTTTACCCTGAAACTTCCTGATAAACCAGGAATTAACAAAGAAACACCTTGCTGAGACATGATAGTAATAAGTAAAGTCATTGTAATCTTTAACTTCTAGTGAAGACTCTACCTCATTTTTAGAAAGTTGGAGAAAACTTTTTAACCCTCCCTGTTTAAGCTTTGCCCCTCCCTTCTGGGTACCAAAACCCTTGAGAAGGGGTATGTGTTGGCCCTTCATATACTCCCCTCTGCCTCTTCACATTTCAAGAGCATCTCAGCACACTGCAACAGACCAAGACATTTTTAGGTTCACAATTCTGTTGCTTTGGTGCAATCCTAACTCACAGCAATCGTCTTGTAGAGCTTGTGAGTCCAAAAAGCTGAAATCCCAATGCATAATGTTTCTAGTCTTAGAGCAGGGATCAGCAAACTTTTTCAGCAGGGGGCTGATCCACTGTCCCTCAGACCATTTGGGGTGCCGGACTATTTTTTTGGGGGGGGGGAAGGAAATGAACCAATTCCTATGCCCCACAAATAACCCAGAGATGCATTTTAAATAAAAGCACACATTCTACTCATGTAAAAACACACTGATTCCCGGACCGTCTGCGGGCCGGATTTAGAAGGCGATAGGACCGGATCCAGCCCCTGGGCCTTAGTTTGCCTACCCATGTCTTAGACTTAGAGAGAGAGAGAGAGAGAGAGAGAGAGAGAGAGAGAGAGAGAGAGAGATATGCAGGAGCCCCTTGAGGTAGTGGATGCTCCTATCGTAGTTTTTGCTCTATAAGACGCACCAGACCACAAGACGCACCTAGTT
This sequence comes from Podarcis liolepis, assembly GCF_965112155.1. NCBI lineage: Eukaryota > Metazoa > Chordata > Lepidosauria > Squamata > Lacertidae > Podarcis > Podarcis liolepis. The sequence goes on along the minus strand of NC_139557.1, from coordinate 17,426,251 downwards.
TTTGGAGGAGGAAAACAAGAAAAAAATTATTCTGAATCTCAGAAGCCAGAACAGCAAGAGGGATAGCTGCGCAGTGAAAGCAGCAATCCCTCTTGCTGTTCTGGCTTCTGGGATAGCTGCGCAGCCTGCATTCACTCCATAAGATGCACACACATTTCCCCTTACTTTTTAGGAGGGAAAAAGTGAGTCTTATAGAGCAAAAAATATGGTACTTTTTACTTCGTCAGCACAGTGATCTCTTTCTCCTTTTAAGAACGTACTTTTAGGCTTTGAGGTTGTGAATGTCACAGGGAATTAGATTAAATACACCTGTGAGTTTATGTTTATAATGCTGCACTTTCATTAATTAGTTGAACATCTCTTCCAGACTGCTACAACAAATAAATAAATGCTTTACGATTTGAACCTGAATTCTTGTCGTTGTCAGTTCCTGGGTTCTGAACTCTTTAGAAGACTTTAACACACAGCTCTGCCCCACAAGCGCATTTAAGGTTCACACATGAAGTGTGCGCGCGCGCACACACAGTGCATTGTCACTTGGGCGAAAATGAACAGGCCAACCGTAAGCGTCCCACAGGTTTTGGAAATAGCTTTGCAAGGTCACCAGAATGCTGATTACATGCAGGCTAGAGGCTCTTATTCCTGAGAGTGCTGGCCATTTTTGCCCATATCCAGCCCATGGCTGACCTCCACTTGCAAAGCAGCGTTTCCTGTCGCCCGCACTGCTCACAAACATCTTGGTAGGGCAAATACATAACACAATCCCTCTTTAAAACATAGGGGAGCCAAGAAGAGGGCGGGATTCTTTTACGATCAAACTGGGAGATCATGGGAGAACTTAAGATGTAAAGGCCCAAAACTAACAAGCTACAGTTCTACCAAACTGCCTTTCTATCTGGCGTTATTTAAGACTGATTACAATACTATTTTATTGCTTTTTCATTTGTTTGTTACAAAAAGTGCATTGCATAAGCAGTCTTCTCCACTACATTTGTGACTTCTATAAGCCTTTTTCTCAGTAAGCATTTCTGGGTCATGCAGCTTAGCCTACAATTGTCTTAAAACTGTTATCTACCTCCTGAATACAGTAGGACAGTTTCATTCCCAGCTGGTATGAATTGACGTAACTGGACAGAAATCAGAAGGTATTTGGCATCTTAACACTTGCAAAAGACCTGGCCAATCCTTCTGCAAAAATCCGTAAAGTAATCTTAGGGAATAAATGCTATTTGAGATCTATGTAACATTCATCATAAACCATCCAGAAAGCAACTGGACTTAAATTTGTAAGTTGAGCCAGGTAACTGAAGCATTGCAATTATTTTAAAACAAGTTTCTGCTTCCCAAAGTGTGCATCCCACCATAAACTACCTTCTTACTTTTTAAACCATTGTGCTTCAAGAACAGTTTTAGCCATTTAGGAAGGGTGCATGTGTTTTATTTGTGGCTCTTTTAATTGGAGTGATTAACCAATGTAAAATGCTTTCGTGAATGTAAAAAGGTAAAGAACCCCTTACAGTTAAGTCCAGTCATAAACAACTCTGGGGTTGCAGAGCTCATTTCGCTTTACTGGCCGAGGGAGCCGACGTTTGTCTGCAGACAGTTTTTCCGGCTCATGTGGCCAGCATGAGTAAGCCGCTTCTGGCGAAACCAGAGCAGCGCACGGAATCGCCGTTTACCTTACTGCTGGAGCGGTACCAATTTATCTAGCTCCACCTGGTACGCAGGCTAAGACCCTACCTGCTTGCGGACTGTCTCACCAGAGTGGTGCATGCTCTAGTTATCTCCCACTTGGACTACTGCAACATGCTCTACGTGGGGCTACCTTTGAAGGGGACCCGGAAACTGCAATTAATCCAAAATGCGGCAGCTAGACTGGTGACTGGGAGTGGCCGCCGGGACCACATAACACCGGTTCTGAGAGATCTGCATTGGCTCCCAGTACGTTTCCGAGCACAATTCAAAGTGTTGGTGCTGACCTTTAAAGCCCTAAATGGCCTCGGTCCTGTATACCTGAAGGAGCGTCTCCACCCCCATCGTTCAGCCCGGGCACTGAGATCCAGTGCCGAGGGCCTTCTGGCGGCTCCCTCATTGCGAGAAGTAAGGTTACAGGGAACCAGACAGAGGGCCTTTTTGGTGGTAGCGCCCGCCCTGTGGAATGCCCTCCCATCAGATGTGAAGGAAATAAGCAGCTATCCTATCTTTAAAAAACATCTGAAGGCAGCCCTGTTCAGGGACGTTTTTAACATTTAACGCTGTATTGTTTTTAAGACTTGATTGGGAGCTGCCCAGAGTGGCTGGGGAAACTCAGCCAGATGGGCGGGGTATGTATAAATAAATAAATAAATAAATAAAAATTATTATCTACTTGCACTTTAACATGCTTTCAACTGCTAATGTAGTGACCAACAAACTACAATGCACAAAATAAAAAAAATCCTTCCAGTAACACCTGTCATTGTCTAGGAGAGGTTGTAGATCTCTGATGATGCGTTGAACAGAGAAACCAGTAGGAGAACACTTCAATCTCCCAGGACATTCTATACAAGATCTCAAAGTAATTGTCTTATTACAGAAGAATTTCAGAAATAGACTGGAAAGAGAAGTTGCTGTATTGCAACTTATTACCAAACTTAAAACCATGGAGAGACCTGGTCTGAATAGAGACATTGGATTCTTATCTCATTATACATGATAAAGCTATTTTTAGCCATCTCACCCCTTGCTTTTTCCTGTAAGATCAATTGCAGTCGTCAACAGTCGTCAACAGGTTTACCACACCTATCTGCCAATCACCCACTCCCACCACCCTTCTGAGTAATACCCCTCCCCACCCTCTCACTATATATAAGGGTCTGGTGACTTTTGTTTCAGTGTATCTGAAGAAGTGTACATGCACACGAAAGCTCATACCAATAACAAACTTAGTTGGTCTCTAAGGTGCTACTGGAAGGATTTTTTTTATTTTGTTTTGACTATGGCAGATCAACATGGCTACCTACCTGTAACTAGTACAATGCACAAGTTAGAGACCTTTACCAGACAACAGGGGAAAATCTCAATTGTTTAGAATGAAATAACCTGTGACCTATCCATCACACAGATCCCAACACTCTCCACAGGAGTGCAACAACTATAAAAAATCCTGAGGTTTAAGATCTCTTAAACTGTCTCCTTAAAAAAATTCAGTTCTCAAGGTTGCAGGGATTAGTGTGATAAATTTCGCAGTGGGAAAAATATTCAGAAACAGAGAGGTATGCTGTATCAACAGGGAAACTCTTATGATGGATAACAGCCGGATAAGCTGAATTTGTCAATACAGTGGTACCTTGGTTCCCAAATGGCTTAGTTGTTGAACAAATCAGCTCCTGAAGTAAGTGTTCAGCCAATCGGAAGCTGCACTTTGGTTTTCGAACAGCTTCTGGAGTTGAACGGACTCCCGGAACAGATTAAGTTCGAGAACCAAGGTACCACTGTAATCTCAGCCTTTCTCTTTTCTTTAATGGGACAGGGTCAGTGCCGTTTCGCTCATGGCCTGCATCAGTGGTCCTCCGCCTTTTCTTAAAGTCAATAGATGGCACCTACAAATTAGCACACATCACTCGTTCTAGAGCATCTGATTAAGTAGGGGATCAAAACGTACTAGTGAATTGTGGATATCTACTTCCATTCCAACTAAGAAAAATATTACATTTTAAGTAGTGGAGTTGGTTAGGCACGGAATCTTTAAGAGAGAAATTGCTTTGCAAAAAAGTCCTGTGTGTCTTTGTGTGTGTGGGGAACTCTCACAACCCAGCTGGCATCAGGTGCCAAGACATTTATAACACTTACACTTTTAATATCAAAGAGAGGGCTCCCCGCCCCTTGCCATCTCTCAACTACACTTTGCACAGTATTTATGGTCCAAGTCTGACCACCATGATTGTGCTGTCAAAAAACTGCATATGTATAATAATAGACTTGTTCTGGAATCTGCAGACGAACAGGTCCTTGTTAAGTAAGAGGATGTATATTATTTGCAAAACCTGGGAAACAGGGAAGTTTGGGTGGGTTGGAATGGTTTTGGAATAGATTATTTGCTCTGCTTTGCTTTGCTGCTGCTGCTGCCTTGTGCAGGAGTTCCGACTGCTTCTGCTCTTAAAGAAGCCCATTAGAAAACTTTCTGCCACATAGCCTGGCAAATATAAGGTCCAGATGCTGCCTGCTAAATAATATTAACTAACACACACACACCCTGGATCAATTGGAAACTATTGCAAGACTGCAGAAAAATCAAGATGTTTGTAATAAATGTAAAATTAAAAAGTGAGGGCTGCTTTCTACATCAGGAATAAGGGGGAATTAAGTTCTGCTGTTAAGGTGCTACACTCAGTATGCCAGCAAGTTTGGAAAACTCAGCAGTGGCCAGAGGATTGGAGAAGGTCAGTCTACATCCCAATCCCAAAGAAGGGCAGTGCCAAAGAATGCTCCAACTACCGCACAATTGCACTCATTTCACACGCTAGCAAGGTTATGCTTAAAATTCTACAAGGCAGGCTTAAGCAGTATGTGGACCGAGAACTCCCAGAAGTGCAAGCTGGATTTAGAAGAGGCAGAGGAACCAGAGACCAAATTGCAAACATGCACTGGATTATGGAGAAAGCTAGAGAGTTCCAGAAAGACATCTACTTCTGCTTCATTCACTATGCCAAAGCCTTTGACTGTGTCGACCACAGCAAACTATGGCAAGTTCTTAAAGAAATGGGAGTGCCTGATCACCTCATCTGTCTCCTGAGAAATCTCTATGTGGGACAAGAAGCTACAGTTAGAACTGGATATGGAACAACTGATTGGTTCAAAATTGGGAAAGGAGTACGACAAGGCTGTATATTGTCTCCCTGCTTATTTAACTTATATGCAGAATTCATAATGCGAAAGGCTGGGCTGAATGAATCCCTAGCCAGAATTAAGATTGCCGGAAGAAATATCAACAACCTCAGATATGCAGATGGCACAACTTTAAAAACAGAAAGTGAGGAGGAATTAAAGAACCTTTTAATGAGGGTGAAAGAGGAGAGTGCAAAATATGGTCTGAAGCTCAACATCAAAAAAACGAAGATCATGGCCACTGGTCCCATCACCTCCTGGCAAATAGAAGGGGAAGAAATGGAGGCAGTGAGAGATTTTACTTTCTTGGGCTCCATGATCACTGCAGATGGTGACACCAGTCACAAAATTAAAAGATGCCTGCTTCTTGGGAGAAAAGCAATGACAAACCTAGACAGCATCTTAAAAAGCAGAGACATTACCTTGCCAACAAAGGTCCGTATAGTTAAAGCTATGGTTTTCCCAGTAGTGATGTATGGAAGTAAGAGCTGGACCACAAAGAAGGCTGATTGCCGAAGAATTGATGCTTTTGAGTTATGGTGCTGGAGGAGACTCTTGAGAGTCCCCTGGACTGCAAGAAGATCAAACCTATCTATTCTTAAGGAAATCAGCCCTGAGTGCTCACCGGAAGGACAGATCGTGAAACTGAGGCTCCAGTACTTTGGCCACCTCATGAGAAGAGAATACTCCCTCGAAAAGATCCTGATGTTGGGAAAGATGGGGGGCACAAGGAGAAGGGGACGACAGAGGACATGATAGTTGGATAGTGTTCTCGAAGTACAAGCATGAGTTTGACCAAACTGCAGGAGGCAGTGGAAGACAGAAGTGCCTGGCGTGCTCTGGTCTATGGGGTCATGAAGAGTCGGACATGACTAAACGACTAAACAACAACAACAAGAAGTTCTACATAGGGATTTGCTGCCCCTGTGGATTCTGCCGCCCGAGGTGGTTGCCTCACGAGTGGGCAGGCCCTGCTTCTTTCAAGGTTCAATGGCTCCCAAAGTGTTTTTTTTTTTTTTAAAAAAGGCATGCCATTTTAACAATATAAAATCAGTCATTGTTTACTGGTGTTCCATTTCATGTAATTTGTTCCTCCCCAGGCTCTACAGCCCCTTCCTCAAGCATAGTATGCTGGAAATCAGAACTGCAACAAGACTTTAGTAAGAGAAAATATTCACTTCTTAAATAAAGTAAGTAGAGTTGTTCACAGCCCTTTTACAGACATTGCCTTACCAAAAGAAGGCAAAACTCACTGGCTAATGGCACAAACACACACACACACCACAGTATTATTGAGACCTACTCTGCTCTAAGCCCAGTCCTTACATATGGCTTACATTTCTGTATAGGTACAATGACAATCAGTAACATATGAAGTGCAAAGGTCGAATCATTCCTATGCCATAAACTCCAAAGTACTTTAAAGGGTAAGGCCTTCTAGTCTCTTTTTGCTGATTATGCACTATAGGAAAATATTAACCTACCATACAGGATCCCCCCCCCCCGCCCCCAGATTACAAAACTAACCAAAACTGTGCATGGGAGATGTATGGGTGGAATAAAGAGGAATGCTTTGCCTGTGGACAGGGAAGGTTTGGACTGGATACGATTTGGAAGATACCATTGAAACTATTATTCTATATGGATGTTATGAGCCGCCAGCAGGGGATCTGTGATGCGGAATGGTAGCTTCAGTTCCAAAGACACTTATGTGTCTATTCCAATGAACAGACAAATGTGGGACTTGGATCCAGTGCTCTGCTACTAACAGGTATGCAGCTCTGCAGCAGAGGAAGCACACAGGATATGGTACCATTCCATACCACACTACCTAAACAATGCATCTGTTAAGGGAATGATGAAGGGGAGGAGATGGAGATGCGAGGAATTATTTTATCTGTAAGAGCAGAACTAGCAGCATCTTTAGAGAAAGCCCTTTCACCAGAGCATCAATTTGGCAGTGTGCCCCCGGGGGTATGAAGCCATATCTCTCTCCCCCCCCCCTTTAAAATGACCACTGAAACCAGGATGTTCTGTGGATCCTGTGAATTGTGGATCATGGCTTAAGATGCTTCCTCTATAACCCACCATCATTCTTCAATGGATGAATGCCCCTCCATGCAAATCTGTAAATGGAAATTAAAGTTACCCGAACAAGAAAGGAGTCAACTTCAAAAATTATAAAAACAAAAACATCCTTTAATCTTTATACAGTAGTTTTAGTATAATGCACAAACATGGCCCCTATAGTGTTTCTCAAGTTCATCTGCCAAAGTGAACAATCATACAACACTGTACAAATCACTCCCCTCCACAATATACTTCTGAAGCAGACATTTGATATTGTGGAATGCGTTGCGGTCCGTTCTTAACATTATAGCAGCATTGAATTTTATTAACTTGAACAACAAAAAGGGACCTCATAACTAATCAGCCTTGCTTCATCCTCAAAGCTGCTTTAACAAGCAGGGGAGTCATATACTGTAATTGCTATTCCACAATTTAATTGTTCTGTTCTTAAATCTAATTTTGCAGCTGTGGGTTAAGTGGATACCACAGCTTTCAAGAACATGAAAGCAAAGTACATCTGTGCAACAGAAAGCTAACCATCTCTTGATCGGATGTGTTTACAGTGCCATCAGATAGTCCAGAATGGTTTGCAGCTCTCTCAAAGCTACAGAAACAACTTTCAACCAGTTATTTTATTTTTATATAAAAAAACTACATAAAACTACAAAGACCTTCCTTAACTGCTGAGACTGGAGAACTTCATTTCACATGCAGCCCAGTTGGAAGTGGATGATATCTTCCCATTAGTTCTGGCTTCATTCATTTGGTGCAATGCAAGTGGGACTACATCCACCTATTCTCCCATTATCCTTTCCAGATCATTGGTCATGTTCTAACACCAGTTAAAAACTGTAAACATGTAATAAAAAACACAGATCGGTAACTCTCACAGCAAAACCAAGAATGTTGACCAACTTATCTCCAACTGTGTTATACCTCATAGAAACAGCACTATAAAGAGGTTTCAGGAGTCTGAAACAGCAAGTTCCTGGCGCATCTTATTCTGTGAAACACACAACCAAAGTGTTCTTTACTCCCAAGTATGCTTATCAAGCCTGTAAGGCACTTCAAGAACAGAAAATAGGCTTCCAAATGTCAGTTATATTTTGTGCACCACAAGGGAAGGTATGTATGTGAAAGTATGCAAGAGTAACAGAAATGTTAGTTATGAAAATTGTGCATGAAAAGCCTATAAACCTGCTTTCAGACCAAACAAGTAAAAAAAAAGAAAGAAAAGAATTTCTACCATTAATTTTAAGTATTCAATGCATCAACAATGTAAGAATAAAAACAGACATTTTTGTGGCTTACCCTTTCTTGCCACGTTTGATGAAAAAACCTTAAAACATTTTTTTTTGGCCAAAAAAACCAACTGGCAAACAGAAGTTGTAGCTTTCCCCTCCCCAAAAAACTTTTGGCAGTAATAGTTAATGTTAAGTATGGCACTGAATGACCACTGTCTCCTACTGAGACACCTGTTAATCAAAGAAACGTCTGCCTGTAATTTCCTCTGCCAAAATTCACATAAGTTGAAATGGAAGTATGCTGTTCTGCAAGTGAAAGCCAGTTTAACAAGTGAATTTTTTCCTTCAACCAACATACTACATTCCAATTCACTCTTTTAAAAAGTTTATTGTAATCATAATTAAGAACTATGAAAAGCCTGCTCATAAAAAGGCTCATAACAAAGGCTGCACAGTTGCAATCGACTTAATGGGACAAAGTCTTTTGCATCAAATAATAATAATATTAATAATAATAATAATACTCGTATTTCTTGGTAGGGCTCTGTAGCAACCATATTTCAGTCTCTTGCACACAGATTCCAATCCGGTGAAACACACACAGTGCTTTTCTTGGTTCAATTAGCTGTGAAGCAAAAACTGTCCTTAGAAAAGAAGAAACACATTCCTATTGTTTAGGTTCCCTCCCCCCCTCTTGTAACATCGTCATGGTTTCTCCATGGGAGGGAAGCTTAATCTTCAAGTTCAAAGCATGTTTCATCATATAGTTCAGGACGAGATGACTTGGAGCGCTGGGAATATTTCAGCTGCAAAAAATCTCCCAGTTCATCTAGAGCATCAAGGACCTGTAAATACAATTGTACGATATCAGAAAGATATAAAACGCCGCTCACTTCTGCTTAGCATCAAAGACAAAGAGTCACACAAATGTATGTTTTCACACTCAAACAAAAAAAGGAATCAAGACCACTGGTGAATCCAGGTGAAATCCATAGTGTTATTCCATATTCATAACACTATTACGAATGTAAAAGTCACAGACTCTACGTCTTGTATTACCTGGGGCCAACAATGAAGAAGTGAACATTGTTTCTGTTTCTGATGTTTTGTCCAAATAGTTAATCCAGTGTATAAATTTCCACCAAATGCTTGTCAGAAGGAGGCAGGCTCTTTTATAGTTGAAGACCAACTGCTCTTTGGCACCTCCCAACTGAAGACAAATTTCCTCTCCCTGATCATTTTAAAACATGAAGTCCCCTGAACTCCAAATTCCATTTTCCTTTCCTGCTTCCATTGCTTTTCTAGTTTGTCATCATGACTGTTAGATTGCAAACCACCCTCCATTCTGGTGTGGTCCTGTCTATTTTATTTCTGGTCTGGATATATTTCAGTATAATTTTCCATTTTAGACTCCAGTTTTACAGTGGGTTTCATGCTAACTTTTTTTTTATCATTCCCCTGCTTGATGTGCATTTGTACAATGGCAATTGCCTGAACATATTTAAAGATGTTACCACCAACACCAGTTTGCACCCAGTTCTAGGCCAGGTCTTGCCACTACCTACTCCCAAAGCATAATGCTTCCCACACCTTCCTTTGACAAAAGGAACAATTTTTCATGCCTGCAAGAAGCTCAAGTGCCTATTTTAAAAAGTGCCTCAAAGATCATGCATTTCTCCTCCACAAACAGCATTTAGTATTAGCTGAGTGTAAGTGTGAAGGTGAGATGATATTGCTATTAATTTTAAATTGAAATAGCATCTGCATAAGAACCAGATGGCTTTTGTTATCAAATAACTATGGGTTTTGGGTTTTTTTACGAGAGGAAACAAGCCTGAAATGTCTCCAGCAACAGTAAAATTCTTAGTGCATTACTTATGTGGTCTTGTGGTGCATGACACTTGTTTATTTGCACTATTCTAGATTTGGGGTTATTATATATTATTATTATACAGAATATTATTATTATATATTATTATGCTTTCGTGTCTTACAAAAGTCATTGGGATTAAGGTAATGGGATGTCTTTCCATTTCAAGTATGGGTTGAAACAAATCAGGACATTCAACATATTGGTTTGTATGGTATTACAGCCCCTTCCTTCCTTCCTTCCTTCCTTCCTTCCTTCCTTCCTTCCTTCCTTCCTTCCTTCCCTCCCTCCCTCCCTCCCTCCCTCCTTCCTTCCTTCCTTCCTTCCTTCCTTCCTTCCTTCCTTCCTTCCTTCCTTCCTTCTTTCCTTCCTGTTTGTTTTGTGTCAAACCATAACACCATATAGGAAAAAACTGGTTACAAGCAAACTTTCCTTTATGGATGCTGCAGATATTAGGTTAGCAAAATACAGCTGCAATCAGCAAGCTTCACTCTCCTGTCTTAAAACCACATGGCCTTTACCTTGAGCAGGTATTGTAACTCTTTCCCATTGCTGTGTTAATTTGTCCAAAAATTAAATTAGGAAACTGTATAACTCCCCTTTATTTGTCAAGTCCACCAAATACCACAAGGGAGTGCTGCTTTGAGAAGCAAGCAGTATTCAAGAGGTGTGGCCGAACAGGAGAGTTCAACCAAGTATTTGAAGCCCATCATTCTATTTTGCACAGAACATGAGTTGCAGTGTTAGGACCCTAACACTGTCACAAGATCAAAGCCATACAAAATTAAAGCAAAACACAGATGCAATTTCTCACCCAGGTTTGCAACAGCATGGGGGATATAACTTGGCATACTGCTGTCTTACCATCCGGGTCAATTCTCTTGTTTGATTTCAGAATCAAAAGTCTAGATTTAGTTAGTGATCCTCTTGTGCCAACGTAGCCCTCAACCCAAAAATATGATTGCAACCAACATTTTGCTGATTTCCACTTTGTTCTATGAAACTCAAAAGTTTGCATACTTCTAAGTTGGCCCAGTAAAATATATTAATTTGCCTACATGTTTCTCACATAGACATAAGTACAGTCATACCTTGGGTTACAGACGCTTCAGGTTGCCTTTTTTTGGGTTATGGAGTGCCGAAACCCGGAAGTACCGGAACGGGTTACTTCTGGGTTTCGGCGATCGCGCGTGCGCAGAAGCGCTAAATTGCGCTTTGCGCATGTGCAGAAGCACTAAATCGAAACCCAGATGCGCCGCTGCGGGTTGCGAACGTGCATCCCACACGGATCACGTTCGCAACCTGAGCGTCCACTGTATTTACTTATTTTCAAAATCAAACCTTCTGCAATAATGTGAGGGCAATCAAGGAAGGCAAAGAGTTAATAATAATAATAATAATAATAATAGGAGAGACAGTGTGAGGCTTCTTCTAGAACCTTCCCATTCAATGTCAAGTCGATATTGCAAGCAAGCTTGCTGTGCTTACCGCATCTAACATCTCCCGTGTATGAGCAGCTGACACACAAAACCGAGCTCTGGATTCTGCGATCGGAGTAGCTGGAAAGCCGACCACCACTACCCCGATATTTCTGGCTAGCATGCGTCTTGCAAAAGCCCTGGGTAAGAAAATGAGGCAAAACTGAAATTATTGCTGACACACTGCACAATGTTTAAATACAAAAGAAGTAAACACAAGACCGCATTGCAGAAGTGGAAGCTCATATTCAGTGCTTCTGCTGACAGGACTTTCGCTGAATCCTACCTTAAGCTGGTAGCAGTGATATTGGCCAGGGTGGGGGGGAGAACCCCCCCCCAAAAAAACAACAACAACAAAACTGTTCCAGTGCTTCATTTTTCCATGGAAAACTTTCTACTTAATCAGTTCATTAGTAATAATGAATGGATGTGAATTGCAAATGCAGTATTAGGTAACATTGGCAGTTTCAGGTTTTTTTCTTTGTTGATTAAATACAAGAAAATTGAAACATGCTAAATTGGATCACTTTAGGGCTTGAGAAAATTTTCCAATACAGATTACTCTAATTTGCATGGGATTCCCCCCCCCCCAAAAAAAACCCCACATCACTGCTTGGGAGTAAGGCTTACTAAAAAAACAGGACTTCCTCCTAAGCATGCATAGGACAGCACTGCTTGTCTTTTATACATGTCTGATAAAATTGAGAGGAGGAGGCTGCTTAAACCCAAGAGCCTCTTAAATTCAATTAAGCCCAGAAAAGTATTTTTTTTAAAAAATAAACTAGTTAACAAGCACAATTTTTAAGACTATTACACCATAGAGTGGAAGCATCCACCAGTTTGACACTCTTAAGTACTTATGGCCATACTTTTCCCTATAAACCCAGAGAACAGTTGTCAGTCAGAGTAGACAGCACTAGAAGGGAAGCTGCCATAGAAGGAAGCTGCCATATAAGACAAGTCAGAATATGTTCCCTAATGTAGAAATATAAAAAAGACATTTCTGAAATAAAATCTTTTGCGTTTACCAGCAAAATTCTGAAAACTTTGCATAGCTGCCTGGGGCAGAGGAGCTTAACTTACCCAATTTTGCCTGGTATGTAAAGGAGCAAAGGGACAACAGGAGAATCTTCATTGCCATAAATAATGAAACCTAGTTTATGCAATCTTCGTCTGAAGTACCTTGTATTCTCTGCTAGTGCACGGACTCTCTGAAGTCCTGGAATAAGAACCAGAAAACCAGTGAATGCAGGAACATCACACATCTGCTGCCTCAGGACCAAAACAAAGATCTAGAGCTTTAATGTTGCAGAGACTGATCAGCACGTAAAACAGCTAACTGAGATGGCTTCAGAAGCCGATACATCCTCAAACATACATTCAAACGTTAATGTGTCCCCAGCTGATTATTTCTGACACAGTGGTACCTTGGTTCTTGAATTTAATCTGTTCTGGGAGTCCATTCGACTCCCGGAACGGTTCAAAAACCAAGGCGTGGCTTCTGATTGGCTGCAGGAGCTTCCTGCACTCAATCGGAAGTCGTGTTTGACGTTCGGCTTCTGAACAACGTTCGCAAACCGGAACACTCACAGCGTTCAAGAGCCAATTTGTTCAGGAGCCAAGCCGTTCGACTACCAAGATACCACTGTACATAATAGTATTATGAAGATAAAAGAGTACCCACAGGGCCAAATGAGACATGCATCCACATGGAGGAGATTCTTACACCAGTGGTAAATGAGCACCACTAAACATTCCCCCAACCCACACATCTCAGGCCTTACCTCCCACTAGTCCATTGCTCAAGGCACTCTTCTTCATTCTCTACTTACTTCTGGTTTTGGAGCCAGAAGGGAATAAAAGTGCTTGGAGCAACAACTGGGGTGGGGAAGAGAGGGGCAAGGAGGTTCAGTACCCCCCCCCATTTTTTTTTAATACTGTTTAAAAACAGATGCCCCCCCCGAATATCTGAACAGAGAGGCTATGTGGATGATGCTTAGTTTGACCCATACACACTGTACTCCACTCTTTGCTTTCTAAGCAAAACACTCACAGCTTCTCAGTTACATTAACAAGGCACAAGTAAAGGTACCCCTGCCCGTACGGGCCAGTCTTGACAGACTCTAGGGTTGTGCGCTCATCTCACTCTAGAGGCCGGGAGCCAGCGCTGTCTGCAGACACTTCCGGGTCACGTGGCCAGTGTGACGAAGCTACTCTGGCGAGCCAGAGCCACACACGGAAACGCCGTTTACTTTCCCGCTAGTAAGCAGTCCCTATTTATCTACTTGCACCCGAGGGTGCTTTCGAACTGCTAGGTTGGCAGGCGCTGGGACTGAGCAACGGGAGCGCACCCCGCCGCGGGGATTCGAACCGCCGACCATATGATCGGCAAGTCCTAGGCGCTGAGGTTTTACCCAAAGTGCCACACGCGGCCCTATTAACAAGGCATAGCGGAGGTATTATGATTAAAGTGTCTGGGAGGAACAATAAGACACCATGATTGACTACAATACATCTGTTCTACCCTGCTTAGTATAATAAACAAACACAGTTATACAGTACAATGTTGTTCTCCCGTGCAAACCCACCCGGACTCCATTCAATATGGGTTTAAAGAGAACAATATCCAGAACTGTTTTCTGGTGCAAGGACACACAAGTCCTCATTCCACCTGCCAAAAATTCCTCCTAAGTCAAGATAATGGGTTTGTATCTGGATCACAAACAACAATAAATCAGGTGATAATAGCCATGGGCTCATTATAGTACTATTCTTTGGAGTGCTAGAGAGGAGTTTGAAGGCAAAGGGGAGATACATTTCATCCATTTCAGTATACAGTACTTTGCAATGTCCAAAGCCTTTGACCTTCTAGATGTTGTTGGACTCCAACTTCCATCATCCTTGACCATAGTTCATTTTGGTTGGAGCTAATGGGAATTGGAGTCCCGCATCTTCTGCAGCACTACAAGTTAACCACTTTTTAACTAAAAGTTAAAAACACAGTTCAGAATCTAGAACAAACTTAGAGCGGACAGAACAAAACAAAATTTAAACTGGTTGACCCAAAGCCATTTCTATATTTCACCGACTCAAGACTGTTACATCTTGTCTTTACTGATGATGCAATAACCTTGCTATCTCTTTAATCTCCCAATAGCCAAGGGAGTATTCGCTGGATTACTTTTAATGTTAGTTGGTAGGAGACAGACACAAAGCACATGTTTGCAAATCTTTGTACATCACAATGTAGCAGATCTTGTGGCGTCTCTGATCTTTTTAACAGCCTAACTGCTCCACCATATTTCTTTTTTAAGGAAGCCACCATCACAATTGTCATTACAGCATTTCACCCTTTCCAGAAATTCTATCTACGGCACATCCTGCTCCACCCCGCCGAGAATTATTATTATTTTACAATGTCTCTGGAGTTCTTTGTAATTAGCACTTCTCTTAGGCACCACTTCAAGCTGAACTATTTTGCATTTCCCTATATTCAAAAAAAATAAATCAGTAATTACCATAATCCTGAGATTCTTCCCTTCATCCCATTTGGTTTGAGAAATGAGGCATTTCAGTTCTTTGGAGTCCCAAAGAACACTATGTTGACACACAGTTGGAACTTACAGGACTGCAAATAGATTTAACTCTTGGTGCTTATTTCTATCCTTTATGTTATGTTGACAATATATCTCAAACAGATATATCCACACACACAGCTGTTAAGAAGAACCTCTTGTGCATGTAGCTGATGAAGCGATATGGTGGGGCAGAAGACTGTTTAAGGCCCCACTCAAAACATGAAGCCCCGCTCAAAATATGAAGAAAGGATCCTCATGCTGAAGCCTGCTCTCACAGATTGCCCCTACTGGATCTCAGAGGACTGTCTCCTTCAGAGATGGCCATACCATTAGGCAGGGTGAAGCAGCCACCTCAGAAGGCAGATGTTGGAAGGTGTGGGCAAACAGAGCAGTTTGCACAGTATGACCAGTATTCCTTAAGCGAATACTGTATGTTTCCGGGTGCCAGTGTTCAAATAAGAATCAACTGTCAATCCAGGGAGCTTTGGGAGATGGAACACAGCAGGTGGGAAAGTGGGCAGGCACTATGTTGTCCTTTGCTTCAGGCGGCAACCTGTTTTGGGATAACCCTGGTCTCCTTGCAGGATTTCTCTTTCTGACCAGCTGTTTAGGAACTTTCCATACCATCAGTTTGAAAGAACCACACAGGTGAATTTATTGGGTATGCTCTGTTATACCTGACATAGCTGACAAAGGATTTTGAAAAATTATTGGAAGGATTTCCAGGTGCTGGCTATCCTATTTCTTTCACAGAAATAAAATACGATGCTTTCCTCAGGTAGCACCTTGGTGGTTAGTGTGATTGTCCCGAGAAACGTGATTGTGTGGAAATTACAGGAACTTATATGTGACATCATGAAAGACCAGCAGTTACATAAGCACCTCATTTGTGACACTCTAGATTTTAAAAAATACATCTAACCATTACTTTCTTTCGCGTCTGAGAACTAAGGTACCTTTAGCATACTTATTTAGTCATATCTTTCTTTTAAAAAGAGAGACAGCAAAGCTGCCTCCTTCTCTATCACCGTCTCATTTCTTAATTTTTTTTTTAATGAGCTATGTTTGATGGTATGCTCTCTGACAAATATGAGTGGGAAGTCAAAGCTATCAACACACATATTTATAGATACATATTATTTATTTAATTTCATTAAACTTATATACAGCTTGATTGTAAAAAGAACCTATATGAGAGGAAAGAGGGTGGTGAATAGCTCTGGACCTCTGTCCTCCTGTCCCCCAAATATGAAGAGCGAAGTACGGGTCTTCCTTAAGACAGCAGATGAAAAAGCCTAATATACCGTATTTTTCGCTCTATAAGATGCATTTTCCCCCTCCTAAAAAGTAAGGGGAAATTTGTGTGCGTCTTATGGAGCGAACGCAGGCGGGAGGCTCTGCTCAGCGCTCCCTTTAAAGAGCCGCGTGGAGCGTGTGTGGGGCTCTTTTCCCTGAGGACTTTTTTTCCCTGAGGGCTTTTCCCTGAGAGGCTGTGCGCGGCTATCCCATAAGCCAGGACAGCAAGCGGGATCGCTGTGCAGCGATCCCGCTTGCTGTCCTGGCTTCTGGGATTCAGAATATTTTTTTCCTTGTTTTCCTCTTCCAAAAACTAGGTGCGTCTTATGGTCTGGTGCGTTTTATAGAGCAAAAAATACGGTACTTGGAACAGATCTCCACAATTTACGGATGAAAACAGGGTTGGCTTCTAACAGCTCAGTTCTTCTACCAAGGATCCCTGTCCAAGCCATCCCCCTTAGCCATCACAGTTACACACTAGACCCATGTATCCTGCAGTACTATTACTATTATTGTTGTTGTTGATGATGATCACCATCTGCCCTTCCCTCTCAGAAGTCAGTAGTCTTCCACTGAATTTGAAAGACAAAAAATTGCTATTCTTGACAAACAACAACAATCCTAAAACACACACGTGTTAGCAACAGTTCAAAATATACCATACTAGACTTCAACACCTTCCCATCGAACGTGCTGAGAAATAGATTCTCCAATGGACAGATATCACTCTTATGTGATTGTAATTGTGGGGCACCGGAATCGTTGCATCACATAATTTTTGATTGTGCTTTTCACTCATCGGCCAGGAGCAAGTTTCTTGCTCAATATCTAAAGGGAATTGCCGATGATACGAATGAAGCCAAACTGAGATATCTATTAAATGATGATGACCCCCTAAGATCACTCACGGTTGCCAGATTCTTGATCAGCGTCCTATCCCTAAAGAAGAGAAACGGACTCCTGTGCGGTTCGGAAAATCCCTTCAAACCATGATCTATGTTTTAGGATGTAACTAGGTGAATCGCCATTGATGTCTTCTATTAATTTATGAGCAGAGGGTGATGTTTATGTTACAAATTTATTGTAATGTATGATGTTGGTCTTTTGTTTTTGTTCTGCTTTGGTTCCTGTCTGTTTTTTGTAAGTTTTGACGGTTTTAAATTTGGAGGTTCAAGTACATTATGTTGGTATGGGAAACTGTCGTGTGATGGGCCAATGGCCGTAATAAAGATCAATCCAATCCAATACCATACTAGACTGAAGAATGCGAAGTGGCATGCAAGGTATTGTGTGGGGCTCTTTGTTCCAGAGGCCCTGAAAAGTGACAGAAATCTACCTTAACAAAATTTTAACAAAATTTTACATGACTAAGCCATTTTTCACCTTCTCACCCCTTGCCTTTTCCTGTAAGACCTATTGCAGTCGTTAAGAGTCGTCAACAGGCTCATCTCAGCTATCTGCCAATCACCCATTCCCACCACCCTTCTGAGTAATACCCCTCCCCACCTTCTCACTATATAGAAGGATCTGGCAACTTCTGTTTCAGTGTATCTGAAGAAGTGTTCATGCACACGAAAGCTCATACCAAGAACTAACTTAGTTGGTCTTTAAGGTGCTACTGGAAGGAATTTTTTAAAAATTTTAACAAGGGATTCTCCAGAGGAAAAAAATTGAACAAAACTAGGAGTGGTGAATTGAACAAAACTAGGAGTGGTACAGGAGGCAGTACCAGAACAGTGACTGTCCTTCATAATAAAGGGTAATTTGGAGCTCATGGACTTCCCAAGTGAGAAATTTTCTTATACAAAAAAGATGCTTTGGAGATGACCTGTGCCCTGCTGAATGAATAGGAAGGGAACAAAAAGCCTAGTACAGTCTGTAAGTATCTTTTATACACAGATCTGCTCACACAGGCATTCTGGCTGTTATTCTTTGGGTTTGCCATTCAGTTTCCATTTGACAAATCCGTTGAGTTAGAAGGACGACAAATAGCTTAACCATCTCTCCAGTGGCACTAAAACAAAAACAGCTGTGCCAGAGTATCAAAAACACAAAAAAGCATCTTACTACAAAGCTTTCCAGTTGCTAATAAAAACAATAGTCTGGGGGTACTTCCAAAAATATTTTTGGCACAAGAGATTTTAAAAGAACTCGGAAGAAAATGAGGGGGGGGGCTTGAATAGCTTGCAGGAAATTTTTAGAGGTTTAATGCATTGTTTAGCATGATTAATATTAAACTGGGGACTATCCATTTTTAATGCACAGATTAAAAAAAAGAGATTTTTTTGTGTAAAAAATAAAATACAATAAAATACCACCAGTTTTCTACCAGGATCCATGAAAAGAAAAATTGTTAGTTCAAGCACAAATCCCTTTTCCTGGCTGTAATGGGAAAACCTCCAAAGCTGATTTGTGTACATGAACAGAACTCACAACCAGCCCATCATTTTGTCCCATGTGCTAGCTTACTTCATATGTGCCAGAGTTTAGACATGCGTTGCCTTCTGACTTTTAAGATATAAAAATGTCCCATTACCCACATCTGCATGTCTTGGGCTGTATCAAACCTACTTTGAGTGGATGACAGAAAGGGTGTAAGCTGTTCTTTACCAAGCCTCAGCACTTTCCTGTCATTTCTGATGATGTGTTTTGTGGTCAGAGACCACACACTAGCATGACTGCCTCCCCAACCCTTGTGTACATGTTCTGCCAAGCTATTTTAACACACAAGGACAGATATTATGGTGATAGGTACTTTGGAGAAACCTCAGTGCTTGAACACAATTACAGACTCGCAGATTGACGCGGCTCCTCAACCATCAAATCAAGGTAACTTTCTAAAAGACAAAAATGGTTAAGACTGTTTTGTCTAAACCAAATTGTGAAAGTGTGACTTTCAGTAGTTAAGCAGGATGCCTTGTTTTAATTTCTTAGCTACAGAGTAAGAGAGTTGTAGAGTCGGAAGGGACCCTGAGGGTCAATCTAGACCAACCCTCTGCAATGTAGGAATCTCAACAAACAGGCTCCCATCCAACCTGAAATAATACCAGAGACTGCTTAGCTTTGCAAAGGTGCTAGCAGTTTTACTGCTGCACCACTAGGAGGAGATAGCTTTCTAAGGAATTTGTAGCACATGTAATTTAAGTCAGCACTCCAGATCAGGGTAGATGCCTTGGCAACTTTCATCCACTACAGATCTTTTGACCTTTCAACTCATTTTCATGTTTTGCTGTTGTTGAAAAGCCTAAATAGATGCGCAAAAAAAAAAAAAAAAAAAAGCAGCATGGTGGTGGAGTGGATGACTATTAAAATGAAAGATTCCCATTACTAAACACAATAATCCAGCCGCAGTAAGAGCCTTACACAGAGGCTAGTAAAGGTAAAGGGACCCCTGACCATTAGGTCCAGTCATGGCCGACTCTGGGGTTGCGGCGCTCATCTCACTTTATTGGCTGAGGAAGCTGGCGTACAGCTTCCGGGTCATGTGGCCAGCATGACTAAGCCGCTTCTGGTGAACCAGAGCAGCGCACGGAAACGCCGTTTACCTTCCCGCCGGAGCGGTACCTATTTATCTACTTGCACTTTGACGTGCTTTCAAACTGCTAGGTTGGCAGGAGCAGGGACCGAGCAACGGGAACTCACCCCATCGTGGGGATTCGAACCACCGACCTTATGATCGGCAAGTCCTAGGCTCTGTGGTTTAACCCACAGCGCCAACCGTGTCCCTCTGACACAGAGGCTAGATGGTGCTAAATTCTATGTTTAAGGTAAAGGTAAAGGGACCCCTGACCGTTAGGTCCAGTCGTGAATGACTCTGGGGTTGCAGCGCTCATCTCACTTTATTGGCCGAGGGAGCTGGCGTACAGCTTCCGGGTCATGTGGCCAGCATGAAATGCCGCTTACTACTGACCAAAGGTAGGGCAAGTATAATGATAGTCTGGAGAGGGGCACAGAGGGGAACAATGATTCCAGAGACCTACAATTACTGCCCCAGAATTGCGCTTAATTTTTATTTGAATATTTCTGAATATTGTAATATAGACTTAGCAATAATATAGCACTCTGGGTGGTTCTGAATAAGCATTACAGCACCCATGGTATGTAGGTCAGCATAGGTAGATTTGCAATGGGGATTTCCTCATTGTTAGCACAGATTTTCACTAAAAATCTTAAGCATCTTTGTGGGACACAATTCTCACCCAGGTGGTGAAATCTGTGTTCGGGCATTATCCCTTTTGACTGTTGTTGTTGCTGTTGTTGTGTGTGCGCTTGTATGTGCACACATGATGGAAAGGTCCTCAATATTAAAAAATAGGTAAAAGGTAAAAGGTACCCCTGCCCGTACGGGCCAGTCTTGACAGACTCTAGGGTTGTGCGCTCATCTCACTCTAGAGGCCGGGAGCCAGCGCTGTCCGCAGACACTTCCGGGTCACGTGGCCAGCGTAACAAGCTGCATCTGGTGAGCCAGCGCAGCACACGGAACACCGTTTACCTTCCCGCTGGTAAGCGGTCCCTATTTATCTACTTGCACCTGGGGGTGCTTTCGAACTGCTAGGTTGGCAGACGCTGGGACTGAACGACGGGAGCGCACCCCGCCGCGGGGATTCGAACCGCCGACCATGTGATTGGCAAGTCCTAGGCGCTGAGGTTTTACCCACAGCGCCACCCGCGTCCCTTCATTAAAAAATAAAGCACCCACAAAAGACTAGCTGGTCAGGGAGGAGGAGTCTGGTCTAGGCTTCTTACTCCTGAATATTCTTGTTTTCTATGTACAGAGAACCCTTTGTACATTAAACAATGTACAAAGAAAGATAGAAGGAAAAACGATTCAATAGAAATTTTAAAAAACTAGTACATTTCGCTAGGTAAATATCTAATATTCCAGGAAATTTGCCAAATTCATAAATCAAAATCTCACAATATTCCCAACAAATCATATGGATTTCTCTTTTCTTTGGCTTGTTACACCAATACATGATAAAAAGTCGTATTTTTAGGAAAATGGTAATAACTCTATTTCCCCTCTCTGACTTGGATCATTTTGGCTAGTTTAACCATGGAAGCTAGAGCCCAAATGTTAGTGAACCAGCCACCTGGGGTTGGGAATTGGTTTTCCCGCCCAGTAAGCTAACTTAATATTTTGAAGCTTTAATGAATGATTATTTGTATTTGATCTTTGCCACTCTGTTGGTTGGGGTAAGAAGCAACCCAAGTGAGTTTGGCTCTTCCCTCTGTTCCATTCACAACAGCTTATGAACTTTACATAAAATCTGGAAGCAAAGGCACACAGCTCATCATTTCCTGTCTAAAAGTCTTCTCTTTCTGTAAACTGAAGAAAGACAAAGTCCAATAACTCATTCCATTGACTCGGATGGAAGAAGCCCACTTTCCAGCTCATTTCTGAACCTACTAGATATTGCAGAATTCAGCACACTAAGAAGTTAAATCTTTCCCAGCCAGAGGCTTTGAAACAGCCTGCTGCATCCAGGTTTTGTTTTAGCACGCTAAAACAGAATAATTTGCAATGGACTAACAACAGAGGTTCTATTGATTTATAAAAAACAGGATCCTGCTCACATTGTTCCCTTTTCAAGGCTTCAAAGAGGAATTCTACTGAAACTCCAGCATGGCCATGGAACTTTTGCAAAACAGGCTTCTCCATTCACTTATATGGAAGGGGCAATTCTATTCTAGTGAAGTGGGAAGTCATCTTTATTGCTTTCTGAGCAGATCAGAAAGAAGCTGCTGAATCAGCTTTAGGTGCCTCAGCTTAGATGAAGAGTTTTATCCTATTTCCTTATCTCAGATACTTATCAATTGCCTGCAGATTATCCTCAAAGGCCTTTAATGCTATTGAGCTTGATGCCCTTTCAGATCACTTAGCTTTGGGGCTGGGTGGGAGGGAATGCCACAGCTGCCACCTTCCTGCTTAAAGGAGAAGCACAATTTTCTCGCTCCTTTAAAAGGGTCCCTTGAAGCTCATTTGGATATACCGTAATTGTCCTAGCCTAGTCTTCTCTCCAATATACTAGTTTGTCATGTTTGCATCTCTTCCACCACTGTATTCCCTTATGAGAAGTACCGATAGTATATTCAAGACTGACGTTTTCTACCTTACTGAGAAATAGGCCTGTCACTGCTACACCAGGTGCAAGTGCTAAAGAAGGCAGTTTTTAAACAATCACTCCTTAAAAATGCTTTTGACGCGATCCCTTTAAGAGGCAGGGATGGAAACAAAAGCACGCTCTATAGCTAACTCAGTTCAACTGAAAGTACAGTGGTACCTCTGGTTACATACTTAATTCGTTCCGGAGGTCCGTTCTTAACCTGAAGCACCACTTTAGCTAATGGGGCCTCCTGCCGCCACCACACTGTTCTCATCCTGAAGCAAAGTTTTTAACCTGAAGCACTATTTCTGGGTTAGCAGAGTCTGTAACCTGAAGCATATGTAACCTGAAGCGTATGTAACCTGAGGTACCACTGTAGAAGCTTGTACCTTGAGTGGATGCCCAATGTGCTAGTGTGCATCAAAGCCACTGCAGTTAGTTTCCCCTTGCTATACTCCTTGCAATGCAACAACCCTTGAACCTGCAGGTTCTGAGAACTTCTGTATCTGTGGATCTGTACTAGCTCAAAAAGGTAAGAAGAAAAAAAGTGCAGATGGAACCTTTTATGTTTCTTTCTTACAGCCAGAAAGAATACTATCATCTTGGGAAACTACAGTGCAATGTTGCCCTCCACTGGCAAGTATATTTGCAAAAAAGCAGTCCATAAATCGAATTTTACGTGTGTGCTCTTATTTATTGCTATAGATGAAGCATACCCTCTTTCACACCACTTTAGAAACTGTATAACAACTCTACACACTATGGCGTTAAAATGCTATAGAGACAAAGTACACCCATTCTGTGCTAGCATCTCATAGGCACTGTTCTTCAGTACTGGCCACTTGCGCCTGCTTTTCAGTATGCTGGTGTTGTGGTTGCTACTGGGAAGCTGATATGAATTATCTGGGCACCTCTTGATGCATTTATATGAAGCTCCACCAAATATGTTGGCCAAATTCAACCACATCAGAAAAAAACTTAATTTATTGTTGGCCCCAAACTACCAGGGCATCATTTCACATAAGCAGATAAGACCTTTGTCCCAACTGCCATTTTTTTCATCCAAGACAGGAAACAAATCCAAAATTCTGCAAGAATATTCCTTTTAACAGGGTTACTCATAAATATAACATTTAATTTTCAATCACTTGGACATTTGGGTCACTGCCACCCCATGGACTGCTGACCATGATTTGTTCTATGTTATATAGAAGTTTATGGGAAACAGTTCAGTGACTCTTTTATTCAGACTAACATTTCCACCATGTAAGGAGGTAATTATTATGCCTTACAAACAGCCCAACACAGTGAGACATGTTTTATGACGTGAGGAATAGGGTGTTGGACCTGTGTGCTTGTCTTCTTGCACACTGAAGTGTCAGCACTTCAGTTCTGATGAAATAAATCAGTTTCCCTTTACATCTAAAATGGGGAAATGTAACTCAGTGTCAGTTTAGGCTTACAACCAAGATCTTGAGACAGCAAGAGTGAAGAAGCACATGATCCCTGATGCTTGTTCCTGGCTTCATACACCTACCAAGTCAGAATCACTGCACCACTGTTGGTCTAACAACATCCTCCAAGCAAAGTGTGATTGCAGGTGTATGAAGGCCAGGAATTAAGTCCCCCAAATGCTATGTTTTGCTCATACATTGACCACAAATGATCAGTTGCATTCATCCACAAGCATGCCTTTCTTAAGGTGAAATGCTGTTATCCCCCCTCCCATTTCAAACAACTATAAAAGGAAATCTTCTCAGTCAGCACAATATCCTACCTTTTGTGGTTCCATCTAGTCCCATGACACATTTCATTGCTCTTATGATTTGTTCCA
Source organism: Podarcis liolepis (assembly GCF_965112155.1). Classification (NCBI taxonomy): domain Eukaryota; kingdom Metazoa; phylum Chordata; class Lepidosauria; order Squamata; family Lacertidae; genus Podarcis; species Podarcis liolepis. The sequence goes on along the minus strand of NC_139557.1, from coordinate 17,401,908 downwards.
CTACTGGAGCAGCCATAGATGAAGCATATGCAGCACTATGGGAGTGAACCCGTAAGTAGTCTACTAGTTCCTGGAATAAAAACAGAATAAAGTTTTAGCGCAGACACCAAAACCTCCTTATGTCTGTTGGAACAGAAGTTTGCAGGTGGCAAGAGCGATCAGATCCAGAATTGGCTGCACACTCAACTGTAAGCCGAAATGCAAAACTTTTAGAAACATACCTCACTTTTGAACCAATGGCTAAATCAACTATTTGTTTCACTGATTACCTCAAGTACTCTTATAAAGGTAAAGGTACCCCTGCCCGTACGGGCCAGTCATGTCCGACTCTAGGGTTGTGCGCTCATCTCACTTAAGAGGCCGGGAGCCATCGCTGTCCGAAGACACTTCCGGGTCACGTGGCCAGCGTGACAAAGCTGTTCTGGCGAGCCAGCACCAGCGCAGCACACGGAAACGCCGTTTACCTTCCTGCTATAAAGCGGTACCTATTTATCTACTTGCACTTAAGGGTGCTTTCGAACTGCTAGGTGGGCAGGAGCTGGGACCGAAAGACGGGAGCCCACCCCGCCGCGGGGATTCCAACCGCCGACCATGCGATCGGCAAGCCCTAGGCACTGATGTTTTACCCACAGCGCCAGCCGCGTCCCCAAGTACTCTTATAGCAACTGTCAAAAGGGCACACTTTTAAAAAGTCAGTGCATGGCAAGAAGCATCATGCTTCCAAATTTCCCAGTAATGAGAGAACAGATAGACAGCAGAGGATGATATTTTAATGCACTATCTCTAGAGATAGTCCTTCCCATGGACCTTGTACCCAGAAGAAATAAACTGCTATTCTATCTCTGTTTATGGGTTCAGTGTTTGGTTCTACTGCAATCCCTTAAAAGGAGGCCCGGAGCTCTCTCATTCAGAAAAAGGTTATTCAGCCTAGACCCACAATATTTGAAGGGAAAAGTACATCAGGAAATTTATTTCTCAACAGTGTTTCAAATTAGTTTAATGCTAAATTAGGCCTGGCACAGTAGCAATGCCTAATTAAATGATCTGCAATTCAATACCTGCAACCTGGATCCCTTTCAAAGGCGTGTCTGACTGAGCACACCTCTGGTCTCAGAGGTCAGAGCTTATTAAACAGTGCTAATAGGGATCTGATGCAAAGAGTAGCACAGAAGCCAATTTAAGCTGACTCAAGTGAAAAATCTGACTACAGTTTCCCCTGCAGACAAAAACAGAACATGCTCACAGTTTTACTTGTTTATACTCAAGCAACATAAGACTTGAAAGTTCACAACCCTAAGGAAACTATGCAGTCAATGTAAAATTCATTCATGTTTAGCTACAGTCCTTTGGCAGGACTTGCATATAAGCTGTATGCAACTATACTCACGCAAAGAGCAATTTTTGCAGCAAGCACATGACTTCTGAAGACACGTAATAATGTGCCCAGTACAGAGAAATCGTTAAAACTTTCTTAAGATCAAATAACAAAAGGAATTCAGAGGCATTCCAAAAAACATTTGAGAACTCAGTTACCAGTGTGCAAATTGTTGCTGCATTTCCCCCTTACATCATCATATTCAATGACATTAATTAGAAAGTGCTTACTATGAACAACCTGCATGCAAATAGTGGGATGAGATATTGGCACAGTTATCAAATGCAGCAGAAACAATGTTTACTGTCAACAGGAGAATCCAAAGAGCTGTATATTTGTGACATGATATTCATTCAGAAGTATGTGAACTCAAAACTGGAATATTATCTGTTCTGTGGATGCAGACGGAACCACATGAAGCCCTTCAAACCTAGTGCAAATATACACACAAGGGAGCAAAAACTCTTGCAAAAACATGAGAAGTGGCAGGATTTTCTAGGTACCAGAATAGGATATCTGCTTCCTGACTGCTATAGCAACCCAGGTCTTATTCCATTTTTGAAATGGTTAGCAATCACTGGCATTTGAGTTTTTACACACCTACAAATGCTGACAATTGATGCCAATACCTTTTTGCCTGCTATGTATCCCCCTGCTGCTCCAAAGCTTTTGGTGAATGTTCCCATCAGCACATCAACATCGTTGGGATCCATTCCAAAGTACTCCACAACTCCTCTTCCTGTTGGGCCAACGGCACCTATGCTGTGAGCTTCGTCCAAGTAGACATAGGCTTTGTATTTTCTCTTCAAAGCAATTATCTCCGGCAAGCGTACAATGGAGCCTTCCATACTGTGGGAAACAAAAGAAAACAGTTGAGAAATGAGCACTTAATTGATTCAGCTATAGCTATTGTTGCATAATATGGACATAATGCTATTGATTGCATCCAAGCAGCTCAAGCCAGAGTCGAGAAAAACCTAAGTATACTTGTTTGTACTCGCGAGCAGCTACCAGCAAGAGACAAAGAAGCACTAGAGTTCAACAAACCAAAAGTAGCTTAGCTGTGGACTCTTGTTTATTCCTTAGGTGTCAACAATGGAGTGTCCCAAAAGGGAAGTGGAGACTGTGGTGTCTTTAGGATATATAGTTTATTTACACACATACAGGGTGGTCCAAAAGTAGATATACTTTTGAAAACAAACAAACAAAGAAACAATTATTTTTCTTTACCGATATTGTGAACGATGAGAACTTCTTGAGTCAAAGAACAAAGAAAGTGTATTCTAAAGCAGTATACAGTGGTGCCCCGCAAGACGAAATTAATTCGTTCCGCAAGTTTTGTCGTCTAGCGAATTTTTCGTCTTGCGAATCACGAAATCCCATAGGAATGCATTGAAAATCAATTAATGCGTTCCTATGGTCAAAAAAAGTCCAAACAAAGCCAAATTTGGTACAACAACAGTTTATTAACTGCTCTTTAAAGTCACACATACTGTAAAGAGCATTTCAAAAATTGAAGGGAAAATAAATTAACTTTATAAACAAAACATGTCTTTGTTTTTAGACAAAGGAAACAAAGTCGCGAGACGTTTTCGTCTTGCGAAACAAGCCCATAGGGAAATTCGTCTTGCGAGGCAAATCGAAAATGGAAAAACCTTTCGTCTAGCGAGTTTTTTGTCTTGCGAGGCATTCGTCTTGCGAGGTACCACTGTACCTACTTTTGGGCCACCCTGTATATAACCTGAGCCTGTGATGGAAAGGTTCACTGCGTCAACACCCCAAAAGGGTTTTGTTTCTCCCATAGCCACAGCCCTGGATTCAGCCGGAGATCCAGCATGGCTCTCTCTCTCTCTCTGCTTTTCCAGCCTGCCGTTTTTGCATCATATCGCTCCCTAACCTCTATACTCTAAACTCTGGCTTTATCTGTTGAGGGAGTGGGGTCTCCACTCATTTTTCATCTTGCACAGACTCCTTGATCCAGTCAAAAACAATTAAAATAATTAGTTAAAACATGTCAACATTACACATAGGCTGGTCTAAAACATGTTTTTAGTAGGAACTGAAAAGAGTACAGTGAAGACACCTTCCAGATGTCATTAAGCAGGAAGTGTGGGTGTACTCATGATTTCATTGCTCTATTATTTCCCATCCACCCATCTACTTGCTAAATTCAGATAACATGATTGCTTTGATGAAGAGTTCCAACACCTTGCAGAAATATTACAACACTGACCAGTTTGGAATGCCACACAACATTCAGACCAAGTGCAATTCATTATGCAAACAAAAGATCTCTAGAGATTTTCATCCATGACATGTTATAAAAAAGAAAAGCCTTCCAAAAATGCCAAAAGCAATCTGTGTCTCTCTCACAGATATATATCCTTTATTGTTTTAAGAATCATGCTACATGATCATATGCATATTATTATTATTATTAATATACCATCTGTTATCCAAATGATAGTGTAATGTGTTGGGATACTGCCAGGGAGACATGGGCAATTGGGCAGCCACGTCGTCTCCGGACGATCTCTGGTCTCCCGTTGGAACAGCATCAGTCAATTAGCGACACGAGCCTCAAAGACATTCCAAGACTCATGCACACCCTTTCTGCAGAATTTCCACAAGGGAAGATTCACCCAGAAGAGCATATTTACAGCTTTATTCAACGTAAATAAAGGAAAAAACATGACTGCTTGCATCCGTGTCGAGGAAAACAGCCAGAAACAAAAGCTATATCCAAAACGGAAACTCCCAGTGAGCAGGAAGTAAACAGGCATGTGACACACAACAGCCTGTTTCCTTTTTAAGGAGGAATGGAAATATCCTAACATAATGATGTAATAATGATACCAGGCACGCATTAGGCCAACAAAGGCTGAATGAATGAATGAATGAACCATGCACACCTGGGGAAAGCATTCCACAGATGGGAAGCCACCACAGAAAAGGCCTGTTCTTGTGTTGTCATCCTCCAAACCTCTTAGGGAGGGGGGACAAAGAGAAGGGCCTTGGATGACAAGCACAGGGCCCAGGTTGGATCGAATGGGGGAAGGCAGCCCTTAAGATCCTGAGCTGTATTGCCATAATCTGGAACCAGAATGCACGAGTAGGAAGAAAAGTGCCAGCTCAGCTCTCCCATGTCTGCAGTGGGGAGCCTTTCACGTTCATGGAGGCTTCTTGTGAGATGGGGGTTCTACACAATGCAAGGAGCCTATGGAATTAGAAGCTACAGACCCATTGTCTTCCAAATCATGGCAGGGAGTGAAAGAGAATGGGGACAAGGAGGCAGAGTCAGGGTTCTAGTCCTCATTTCCACATTCCGCTTCCAAATTACTTTTAACAGCTGAATAAGGCTTTGGAGTTATGGTGACCAGCCACTAACCAAAGAAAAAACAGAAGGTAATGACTCATTAAAGGTAAAGGGACCCCTGACCATTAGGTCTAGTTGTGGCCGACTCTGGGGTTGTGATGCTCATCTCGCTTTATTGGCCGAGGGAGCCTGCATACAGCTTCTGGGTCATGTGGCCAGCATGACTAAGCCGCTTCTGGCAAACCAGAGCAGTGCACGGAAACGTCGTTTACCTTCCTGCCGGAGCGGTACCTATTTATCTACTTGCACTATGACTTGCTTTTGAACTGCTACGTTGGCAGGAGCAGAGACCGAGCAACGGGAACTCACCCTGTTGCTGGGATTCGAACTGCCGACCTTCTGATTGGCAAGTCCTAGGCTCTGGGGTTTAACCTCTCAAATTCTCTCTTTTTTAAAAACAAGCAATCCACAAAGCAAGCTGGGGCAGACTGCACTTGTGCAGCAGAATGTGGGTTGGGAAGAGGCTTCTTAAGTATTCCTCCTTAAATTTTACAGATCAAAATTGCCCCCGCCCCCACAATTGATTTTTGGCCTGTAGGGAGAATATAAGCACCATGTTCCTTGTGCACCCAAACTGACAAAAAAGCTGCTTTGGGGTACCAAATATGATCTGAAAAATGACGGTGGGAGGCAGAACCTTACACAGCCTCTTTGCTTACCATTCTTCCACTCAGATACAGTATTCTCTTGGCTGCTTGAACTGTTAAACAGTGGTCAGCATCACCTATGGTTTGTTGGAAGAAAGCCAACTTGTGCTTGCATTGGAGTTGCAATTTCTGCATACCTGTAAATGCCTTCCACAAGAATCAGAATCTTTTTCCATGCTCTCCGACTTCGAGGTTGTCCATGTATTACTGCTTCCTTCAAAAGCTTTTCTAAGCTTTGTATATCTGGTTACAAAAACACAAGAAAGCAGTGCATCAGATATTTATTCATGTAATTTCTTTGCAGAACATTTATATCCCTCCTTCTAATAAGGAAGACCGTAATCCTGTCATGCTCTGGGGAACAAAAGTCTGTGCTTTTCAAAAATTGGAGACCAGCAGTGGATTCATCCTTTTAAATACAATGGTACCCCGCAAGACGAATGCCTCGCAAGACGGAAAACCTGCAAGACGAAAGGGTTTTCTGTTTTGGAGGCGCTTCGCAAGACGAATTTCCCTATGGGCTTGCTTCGCAAGACGAAAGCCCATAGGGAAATCTCCGGGGACCTGTTTTAAATTGCTGGCGGTCGGGAGCAAAGACTTTCGCCCACAGCCGGCCTTCAGAAGAGGTCCTGGACCTCTTCTGAAGGCCGTTGGGGGGCAAAAGTCTTTGCTCCCCCCCCCGCCTGCCTTCCCGGGACAGCGGAGACTTCTCTGCTGCCCCAGGTGATCTTAAAATGCTGGCGGGCGGGAGCGAAGCCTCTGCTGTCCCGGGGAGATTTTAAAATGCTGGCGGGGGGGGGGGGAAGCCTCCGCTGTCCCAGGGAGATTTTAAAATGCTGGGGGTCGGCAGCGAACGCTTTGCTCCCGACCCCCAGCATTTTAAAATCTCCCCGGGACAGCAGAGACTTCTCTGCTGTCCCAGGGAGATTTTAAAATGCTGGGGGTCGGCAGCGAACGCTTCGCTCCTGACCCCCAGCATTTAAAAATCTCCCTGGGACAGCAGAGACTTCTCTGCTGTCCCGGGCGATCTTAAAATGCTGGCGGGTGGGAGCGAAGCGTTCGCTGCCAACCCCCAGCATTTTAAAATCTCCCCGGGACAGCGGAGGCTTCGCTCCCGCCCGCCAGCATTTTAAAATTGCCCCGGGACAGCAGGGGCTTTTAAAATGCTGGCGGTCGGCAGCAAAGCCCTCCTGTCCCCGGAGCTTGCGGGGCGGGAGGTGGGAAGAAGGGCTTTTCTTCCCACCGCCAGCCTTCAGAACAGCCTTCTGAAGGCTGGCAGTGGGAAGAAAAGCCCTTGTCCCCCCCCCAGCCTTCAGAAGAGGTCGGGGGACAGACTGTCCCCGGACCTGGTCTGAAGGCGGTTTCCCTAGGAACGCATTAATTGATTTTCAATGCATTCCTATGGGAAACCGTGCTTCGCAAGACGAAAAACTCGCAAGAAGAAAAAACTTGCGGAACGAATTAATTTCGTCTTGCGAGGCACCACTGTATTTGAACAATTTAATTGTTCGAGGACACATCTGAGTGACTTCTTTCCTGAGCAAGAATGTCAACATTTAGAATACTGTTACTGTTCATGGTGGGGTGTGTTTTTATGGGTGTCTTCCTGCAACGCACAGTCAGCTCTCAACTTATGTGGGGGATAGTGCATGAAGCCAAAATTGCTTATGGTTAAAACACTCTCCCTGCACCTCTGAATGCTCTCCGAAGCTGAGTGCAATGGCAGGTAAGACTGCTAATGTTTTCCCCCCAGACGCCCACCTTTTAAAAAAATAAATTCAGCCAAGCATGTACAGAAGAATTCGTACAAGTTAAGTTGTGAGTTGGTCTTATTATGTTTTACAAACCTCCAAGCTCTCTACTGCATAATAAGCCTGCTGCTTTACATGACCCTGAGAAGCAACCCCAGTTAACAACCAAAACACGTTGCATCGCATTAGTGAGAGGTGCATTTTACCTTGAGTGAGCAGTGGGGTAGAAGATACTTTTAGTTTATAGTACAACCATATTAAATTTCCAGTAAACCAAGTATCTTAATGCTGATCTTTTATACAGAAGCTGGATTTTGTCTTCCCAACCATTCCATGTTTGATATAAAATGTTGAGAACAGTGCTTGCTCATAACACAAACACAAAGTCAGTTTACCCAACATACCCAGTATTAATACTTACTGTTGTGTCTGAAGACTCTAATTGTAGCACCTGAGAGCCTTGCACCGAGAACAAGTGAAGAATGGTTCAGTTCATCACTTAAAATAAGGCTTCCCTGTGGAAGTACATAACGAATCACAATATGTTATTTGGGCTTGGTAATTGTCATCAATGTCCAATTTTTTACTTTTATTGTAATGTTTACTGATTGAGAAATATTGTAAGAAGGATCTTTAGTAGGTTCAAGGGAAGCCTGCTCTGAACATGAATATTTATGGAAGCAACACTTTAATCTTCGAACCGTCGGGTGAATGAACTGAAACAGACAACTTTGGTTATGCATTTTGTCTTTGTGGTCTAAGGTGTTTATTTTTCTTTCTGACAAATGGAACACAGACAGGTTTAGCCATCTTGTTCCAACCACTCATTCTTAAAAAGGGTGGGGGTTACTTTCTAAAAGGTTCTGAAATATTCAGGGTTACAATCTGCTGCTCAACTTGCCATAAATCACTATCACCACTAATGTTTCCTTCCTGAGCGAGTCATCCACCCCAAAATTATCTCTATCACTGTTAATCGCATTTGTTATTCATTTTGTAAAAAGTGTATTATAGCGAGTTAACAATATAAAAGACAGACAGGTAAAATAAACTAACAGTCAAATTAAAAACACCATACAGTAGAAAATTCCTAAAACGCTCACCCAACAATAAATTAAGAAGGATGGAGGCTACCTCAGCACACTGAAAGATGAGTAGCATAATAGCGGCTAACTTAACTATCAAAAGCCTGGATAAATTAAAATGTCTTAGCCTGGCACCTAAAACTGGAAAGGATGACTCAGGTACGTTTTCCTGGGCATCACCTTCCACAAGGTCCATAAGTTTCCTGTGATATGGACATTCCTAAAGACGTTCACTCACCTTCCCAACCAATGCAGGGATGTTCATAGAATTTGTAGCAAAGCCCATACCAAATGCCATAGCAGCTTCAACGCCCAGGAATTCTGCCACCAGATTTTCTAACTCAACATGTTTGTCAAGGTTGCCTGTTGGAAACAATTAAAAATAGTTTTACAGATCACATTAGTACTTCCCAAGAAAATCAAAGCAGACAGTTTGCAAGAAGTGGATATACCCAGCAGATTACTGCGAATCTTACACGAGAATGGTTTTGAGCTTCTTATATCTTTCTGTTGTATGGTTTTATTTCAACTGTTGCAGAGAGCTCTGATATGTTATTGTGATGTACTGGCATATAAAAATTTCTAGAGAGAAATAAATGAATAAATGTACGTAATGTTTTTATTTAAAAGATCCCATATGCTGACATATCCAAGTGTTCAATCTCAAGTGCGGTTTTCCCTTACTTAGGTGAAGTAGGAGCTGTAAAAGGCCAACAAAGCCAAAGATCTGATGATGGAGATGGACCAGCTCTGATTAACTAATCCATGGCTCCTTCCCCGCTGCAAAGGTTCACTAAAAACATACAAAGGGACCAGAGGAGTCATGTGGCTCTGGGGGTGGGGCTAAATACACGTCCCTGCCCACAGCCCTACTCTACCCAGAAAGTCAGTAGATCTATCCATGTGCTGAGTGCAAATATCCACAAAAGGGTTTGGATGGTTTTAGGCCCTCCTCTTCCCACCCTCAGGAATCCCTCCGCAATTTTATTTATCTATTTATGGAAATTATTGGGAGTGGCTGGGAACTAACAGCAAAGACTTTTAGTTCATTCCTGTGGTTGATCTAGAAGGCATTGTGGATTTACCCTGAATGCCAGTCCTAATATACCTACAAAAAGCCTGTTGCAATGCGTGGGGTGCTCCTCTTCCAGGTTTTTGAAAACCAGCCCCGTGCCCTTTGACAGGATACTCCATTTCATTTCCCTTGCCTGGTTTTCAGCTGGTTTCTCTCCTGCCCCCCAACTGTCAGTCTGTATTCTAAACATGATTAGGCTTTGCTGGGCTGTTCCACCATGTCCAACACATACAAACACCCAAAAAATGCAAGTTTCTGAGATACCGCTGAGGTCACTCTCCTCTCACAATTTTAATCCTTCAGGTTTAAATATATTTTGATGATTTTTAGATTCTTGCACTGCCACTGGTTTCTGCTGTTGGTTTTATTCTGCGGCTGTCTTAAATGGTTTTTAGATTTTAGGTTACATTTATTGTTATGTTCTTGCATTTTATAGTTTGAACCTCTGTTTTCTGAACTGTCTGGTGAGCTCTAGTTGCTAAGTGGCACAGCAGTATTGTAAAGTTAATTTTTTTAAAAAAAGCTTTTCAAGTGACAAAAGCCAAGGTATATGTGGGCTAACAGCTGTTTGCCAGCACCAAATATTGGTAATTATTGTTTGAATAAAAAGCAAACAAACAGTATTTCTACCTTTGTACTTTCATGAAATATAACACACACAGTTACTATGTCCAGTTGGATCCAGAGATCCCAGGTGCAAAGTTCTGCTCACAGGATGCGGTGTGTGTCAGTTTTTTCTGATTCCCCATTTCCCCTGTCTGAAAATCTGCTCCAGAGGATTGAAGGACCCTCTGGAACAGCAAGGGGAAAATTCTGGGACTGCAGCCCATTTGCAGAATAGATTCAGACCAATGCGTTCTTAAAACAGGTAACACAAGTTTACTGTTAAGACTCCCGCCTCCCCACAATAGCTTCCAAATTTTTACAGATGGCCACTATAAATTGGAAATTATGACATGGCTATTGGATTACTCTATGACAAATCATCAGATAATGGAACACTCCCGGCTGTTCAAGTGAACTAACCAAATACCATTTCCTACAATTAGCAAGGTCACCTCCATGATGTTGCAAAAGCATCCTCGTCTATGTTACGGGGAAAAACCAGTGTGACAGATATGTTTCAGGCTACATTAACATGCAGCTACATCTGCATGTCAATGGCTCTCAGAACATAATGAGAACTAATTCCTGATTCATCTTTGCATAAGTCAAACCTGACTGGCAAGGGTGTGCAAGACCAGCCCTTTGGCTTTGCACATTTCTAATTAGAGTGGAACCTCTGTGGGTGGTAGGTGAGGTGTTCAAGAAAAACCATGAGGCACCTACCAGATCTTATCACTGGGAGGTTTGTGACAAGACACAGGGTGGGGATGAAATACCCAGTTCAGTTTCAACATGTTTCTAAGCCCAACTTTTAACGCAAAACGGATAGAACTAACTCAATCTAGGCAGGGATTTACATGCTTAGGCTGGCAGGCACAAATATTGTTACATCAACCAACATTGTGCTTACTGGAAGGGTCATAGCTCACTAGCAGAGTGCATGCTTTGCAAGCGAAAAAATACCAGGTTTGACATTAGATTCTCCAGGTACAGTTGGGAAAGGACTCCTGCCTGAAATCCTAGACAGTGGCACACAGTCAACATTGACAATAATGAGCACAATGGACCAATGGTATGACTGCTATAAAGCAAGTGTACACTGGTGCTGTTGTTGGTAATGCGTAGAAAAACTATCTACTGGAGCTCAGAACAAGTTATACCAGCTTTCCCCTAAGGTTTTTTGGGATGCCAGGAATTCCAGAAAGCTAAAGTTTGGGGAAACTCTGCCTCATCCTTACTCCAAGCACAAAAATAAGGAACCCACTGTATAGGAACACACACAAATAGAAAACACAGGGGTTCAGGCCAGCATACAGACACGATATATGGTAAGCAAAGTACCACGAATGTATTCGTCACAATGTACCCGCTATTACAAGGCATACAGTACATGTAAGCAGTACTCCAGAATTGTCAAAATAAGTACAATATTACAATTAATGATATATTTTCATTATCTTCGACGCAAGGGAGTTATTGGGAGTGGTGGAGCAGCTGTAGCAAACAGGACTGGAGGCCGGTGATCCCAGTTTCGAAGAGAAACTCCTTCTTCAGCTGACAATATAGAAGAATATGGTAGCAACCCAAGCCAGACTATATGGAGTGGAACCTCGTTGTTGAACGTAATCCATTCCGGAAGACTGTTCAACTTCCAAAATGTTCAACAACCGAGGCGCAATTGCCGGTCGGCAAATTCCTTTTAAAAAATGGAGAAACAAGCCTAGGAAGCCGTTCGACATTTGAGGCTCGTTCGAAAACTGAAGCATTCACTTCCAGGTTGTCGGTGTTCAGCTTCCGAAGTGTTCAACAACCAAGGTTCCACTGTAGTGTAAACTATTCCAGACCATGAGCAGGCTGACTCACCCTGTGAAGTTAATAAGGTCCCACATTGGGTACAAGTAGAGACAACTGCTGCTTGCTGGCTAGCAGAGCACAGAGGAAGCCCACTAGTAGACATTTATTAGTAGAGACTGAAACACTGAGGATTTCTTAAGGAGGTACTACAAGAAACAGCCCAAATCAAAAGATGTACAGTGGTGCCTCGCAAGACGAAAAGAATCCGTTCTGTGATTCTCTTCGTCTAGCGGTTTTTTCGTCTTGCGAAGCAAGCCCATTGACGGATTAGCGGATTAGCGCTATTAGCGGCTTATCGGATCAGCTGATAAGTGGCTTAGTGGCTTAGAAAAAGGGGGGGGAAAACAGCAGGAACTCGCAAGACATTTTCGTCTTGCGAAGCAAGCCCATAGGAGATTCGTTTTGCGAAGCACCTCCAAAACGGAAAACGCTTTCGTCTAGCGAGTTTTCCGTCTTGCGAGGCATTCGTCTTGCGGGGCACCACTGTATTCAACTCATGCGGTGTGATTGTATTAAGAAGATGAATAAACTTAATTTCTTGTCTCAAGAGTACTTTCTTAGTACTGAGAAGGTGGTGCATGCTCTGATTATCTCCAGCTTGGACTACTGCAATGTGCTCCATGTGGGGCTATATTTGAAGGCGACCCGGAAACTACAACTAATCCAGAATGCAGCATCTAGACTGGTGACTGGGAGCGGCTTCTGAGACCATATAACACCAGTCCTGAAAGACCTACATTGGCTCCCAGTACGTTTTCTAGCACAATTCAAAGTGTTGGTGCTGACCTTTAAAGTCCTAAATGGCCTCGGCCCTGAAGTACAGCTCCAAAGGCCTTCTGGCGGTTCCCTCCCTGCGAGAAGTGAGGTTACAGGGAACCAGGCAGAGGGACTTCTCAGTAGTGGTGCCCTCCCTGTGGAATGCCCTCCCATCAGATGCCAAGGAAATAAACAACTATCTGTCTTCGAGAAGACATCTGAAGGCAGCCCTGTTTGGGGTAGTTTTGAATGTTTGATGTTTTATTGCGTTTTTAATATTCTGTTGGGAGCTACTCAGAGTGGCTGGGGAAACCCAGCCAGATGGGCAGGGTATAAATATTATTATTATTAATTCTGATGTATGGGTCAGACTTCAGTCGCCAAATGGAATTTTTTTTTTATGTTGGTGTCACTGTGCTTTTTCTTGAGATAATGTTCCAGGATAATGGTGCCCCTGCTAGTCTGTTTCGTGCCCGTTGCACTTTTATACCTCCAGTGAAGCATTTGCATATTATTCAAATACTCCTTAGAGATATTGAAAGACTTAAGCCTCAGCGTCACAGAAGGCATTATAATTGATCCAGAGCAGATAAACTAATCCTGGATACCGTTGCCCAATGTTGCATGTGACTAATATAAAATACGTTATCTTCCATACTGATCCTGTCAGCTGATTTTATGAGAGAACAGAATGATTTTTTTAAAGATGCTTATAAGTACAACAAATTTGCATGATGGCTACTTTTAAAAATGGTTTCGTGGTTTGAAATGGAGCCAGAAATGTATTCTCAAATGGATTTTTAGCCCTTTCCAAAAAAGAGCTCCCAACGCTAAAGATTGTGGTAGTAACTGAAAAACTGTTCCTTACCCATTTCCTGTCTGGTGCTACATACGCCTGTGCCGTATTTATGCAGCATAGTGCCCACAGTTTTCAAAGCGCTAGGATCAGTTTCTGCAAAGCCGAGGTAGTTATATGAACCCATGTTGATTACATTCTTCATTATCTTTCCAGTGAACCTACAGCCAAGGGGGAAAAAAAACTTATTTCAATATTTAAATCACAATGTTGATGTAATAAAACATAAATGGCATTATTAAAACCTCCTGAATTGAAACTATATGATGGAACTCAACAGGCTCATCTCAGCTATCTGCCAATCTCCCATTCCCACCACCCTTCTGAGTAATACCCCTCCCCACCTTCTCACTATATAGAAGGATCTGGCAACTTCTGTTTCAGTGTATCTGAAGAAGTGTGCATGCACACGAAAGCTCATACCAAGAACTAACTTAGTTGGTCTTTAAGGTGCTACTGGAAGGAATTTTTTTATATGATGGAAGTGACCCTATAAACCTTGCCCTTGTTTCCTTTTACTTAATAGACCTGGTCATTGGTAAAGTATATGTGCGAGTGGCAAACTCTGCACAAGGAACTACATTTCAGCCAACAAATGAAGTCCTTTTTCACCTGCATCAAACACACAAGCAGCTCCATGGGTGCTTTTCTCTCAGTCAATTTATTTGAATAATGTATTCTGGAGAGGATTTTGCAAAATTTATTTTCTTGAGCAATGACAGTTCCTCAAATTTGAAAATAAATCTATAAAAGTTACAATCTTTTTTCAAAAGCAATTCTTACTTCCCTTATTGTTGTTGTTATTTATTAGAATTATATGTTGCCCTTCGTCGTAAGATCTCAGGGTGGTTCACAAAACAAAATACAGGATAAAAACAAGTAAATAATTAAAACAAAACAGCAAACAACAAAAACCCCTCCCCTCCCACAGACACATTTAAAAGGTTGTAGAATATATATCAGCCAAAAGCCTGTTTAAGAGGAACGTTTTCGCCTGTCACCTAAAAATATATACGCAGACCTTTCTTGGGAGAGTATTTCGCAAATGGGGAGCCACTGCAGAAAAGACCCGTTCTCATGTTGCCATCCTCCAGACCTCAAGTGGAGAAGGCACATGAAGTAGGGCCTCAGATGATGAACACAGACTCTCGGGCCGTTTATATGGGAAGAGACTGTCCTTGAGGTATTGCGGGCCTGAGCCATTAAAGGCTTTATAGGTGTAAAACAGCACTTTGAATTGGGCCCGGAAGCTAATACGCAGCCAGTACTTTTGGCCACCAGGCTCAATACCCTTTGCACTCTGTTCCTTTCTCTGTTGAGATCAAAATAAAGAATTTGGATAAATTCCAGATTAACAACATGGATTTCCTATAGCGTTTATGTTTGAAGTTTGTGGTAGCTCAGAGTTCAATCCTGATACTCTAATCTAGCTGGTATGGTATTGAGCATATACATGATACATGCACTTGCTAATGAAATAGAAGCTCTCCCCCTCCAGCTTTTACATGTATCTGACTGTGCTTCCTGGAGAGATCGGCAGGGTCAGCAGAAGATTTGTTATTTGTTTTAAAACTCATGGTTTGTCCAAGAGATCTAACCAATTAGTCCTGGTTTGGACATCACAATTAGCAGCAGAACAAACGGGAAGCAGCAGCAAAATGATTGCAATCTCTTCTTTGGGAGCGTGTATGCTTACACTAAGGGCTTGTCCACACTTCTGCTTATCCCGTGCCTATAAAGAAAGGGTCCAAGTGGTTTTCTGCTTGTCCCATGCTTTCTGGGCACAAGTCCAAGCAGTTTTGCCTTTGCCCTGCCGCTTTCCCCCTGAAAACCCACTCTTTAGTGCTAAATCGGAGCAAACAACAATCCATGGAAAACTCAGTTGCAGTTTGTTCCAATTCAGAACTAAGTATAAGGTTTCACCCAGGCAAAAGTTGGGGGTCAAATGGAGGTGGGAATAAGCCCTGGGCCACTGTGTAATGTGCCAGCCAGGCTACCATCAAGGGCAGAAATGCAACCCTGCTTCAAGATGCAAGTTCTGTGCAAGTGAGTTAACACAGGAACACGGCTTATGTTGAAACCATTAATAATTTTAGGTTTGAGTCACAATTCAAGCACACAATCTTTACAAAAAGACTTCCCAAACAGATCTGTCCTGACTCTGCAATTCTGTGATTCTATGATTTCTGTGGTATCACAAAATAGGTAATTACAAAATTCCACTGATAGCTATGGAAAGAGAGTCAGAGACACATTTTTTTTCATCGATCATCACCTGTATTTACTAGCCTGACCCACCTAAATGTCCAGTTGTAATCATCTGAAACACGTTCCATCAGATCAAACTTTGGTCCAGGAACGCTGCAGATAGGGCGGTTCCAATTGTCTCTTATTCTCACGTAGAGGTTTCTTGTAAAAAAGTTTTCAAAATCTTGATAAAGTGGTACAAAATCCTAGGTTTTTTAAAGGGAAAAGAAGTGTGCAAAGTTACATCTCAAGGATATATGCATCATCTAAGGTTTTTTTTATTATATATACATTTCAGTTGTTTTATGGAGGGGTTTTTGGCCTGTCACCGACCCCCAAGTCTGCCACACTAGAGAAGGATGTAAGTCTTAGTAAGAGAAATATAGTGCGATCTAGACTGGCAAGAGATAGACTTTCATTGGTGGTGTTCTGGTATGTATGTATGTATGTATGTATGTATGTATGTATACCTCTATCAAAACAGGCAAGACTGAAAAGCACTTTGTAAAATTAAAAGGGGACTTAGCACACTAGCAGTGGCGCAATGGATCAGTTTGTCTGGCTGTTAACCAGAAGGCTAGTGGTTTGAGACCACTCAGGGATGGCTGTGGGGAGGACTCCTGAATTGCAGGGGGCTGGACCAGATGCTCTTCATAGTCCCTTCTAATTCTACAATTCTGTGATTCTTGTGAGATTGTA
Organism: Podarcis liolepis; assembly: GCF_965112155.1. Classification (NCBI taxonomy): domain Eukaryota; kingdom Metazoa; phylum Chordata; class Lepidosauria; order Squamata; family Lacertidae; genus Podarcis; species Podarcis liolepis. The sequence goes on along the minus strand of NC_139557.1, from coordinate 17,385,581 downwards.
ACACCATACCTTAGGGACAGTCTACCTGTGTGTCTGTCAGCCAGCCAGCCAGCCAGCCAGCCAGCCATGTGGTACTTAAAAGGGAAGCTTTTGCACTGAAAAATAAGCTCTGTTAGATCAAATGGGTTGCCATTCCATTTACCTGACAAGTGATTTGAAGACTAATAAGCAAATTAACAATGAACTTCGAACCAGGCATTTGATGTTTGATAAGAAGTCCGCTTCCTTGCATAATATACCTGCCCCCTGAAACCACACTACTTCAACACTGCATTTCCCCCCTGTGCTGGAAGCATTCCCTGCCAAATCCACCAATTTGCAAAAGGAAAAACATAATGCTTCAGACAGTGATGCTAAGTTGCATTTTTCTTACATAAACAGAAGAAAATGCAATGTGCTCTGCCGTCTTTTAGAAGAGATCAACCTTACTATCTGTAACTGGAGGTGACAACACAGTTTCTCAGGTTGAGGTCAGTGAGCGTAGGAAGGGTAAGAAGAGAAAAGAGCACATGCATAATAGGAATACACCCTATGCTTCTCAGACACATCCCCAGGACTGGTTCACACCTACATTTTCATCATGGTGAGAGGCGAGATTCTCAGTAGAATTTGTCAACTATCCCTATCCCTTAAAAAGGTATTAGCTGAGAGATTCAGAACCTCTTGAAAACTGCATGTGAGACCATCCATCTGCAAGTCATGTAGCTATGAATATGCATTCACAGGGTGGCACTCAAAAGACAAGTCTGATCATTCATATTTATTTATGTCTATGTCTGAACAGACTTTCCCCTAGAACTTGATAGATGCAAATTAACTCAATTTGCAGAATGCAGATTGGATACTGGAAAAGAGTTTCATATACCAGATCAGACTATTTGTCCAAGTCAGCAAGTATTATTTATTCTAACTGGAAGCATCTCTCCAGGACCTTTGCCAGAGTTTTTTCCTATCACAGGGGAACATCATTGGTATCTTGAGAAGTGTGCATGCACACAAAAGCTCATACCAATAACAAACTTAGTTGGTCCCTAAGGTGCTACTGGAAGGATTTTTGTTTTGTTTTGTTTTGACTATGGCAGACCAACACGGCTACCTACCTGTAAGAAGAAGAAGAAGAATTTGGATTTGATATCCCGCCTTTCACTCCCCTTCAGGAGTCTCAAAGCGGCTAACATTCTCCCTTCCCTTCCTCCCCCACAACAAACACTCTGTGAGGTGAGTGGGGCTGAGAGACTTCACAGAAGTGTGACTGGCCCAAGGTCACCCAGCAGCTGCATGTGGAGGAGCGGAGACACGAACCCAGTTCCCCAGATTACGTGACTACCGCTCTTAACCACTACACCACACTGGCTCTCAAGAGGAACATCAGTAGCCGCTTTTATACAGACTCAGGACACTGGTTCATCCAACTCAGTACTGTCTGCATTCAGTTGGCAGAGGCCAAGGTATCGTTCCCCATCCCCCAGATTCCAAACACCTCTGAATGAACCTCACCAGAATTATCGACCAGTGCAAGAAAATATTTCACTTGGTGCCACCTGATTCTTATGGAAACTTGCAAGCACACACCTGTATCCTTCATAAGATCCAATTTAAGGAAGATTTTATTTTAAAGAAAAAAGCATTATATTCACATCACATGTGCTAAATCTGAAATACTATTAAGGTTGTTGTTGTTTTGCAGGGGAAGGTGGAGAGCAGGCTGCACCCATTTATATCTTGCTCCACATTATTTAGTACACTAGTCAGATGACTTTGATATTTTAGATAGAAATTCCAAAATGAAAAAGGCAGGCATCTAAAACAGTACTGTCAGTAAGGGATCTCTCTCCAACTGTGGCCTGACACATGCAGACTTCTGCCACAGATGTGTCTTGAGACATCCTATGTTGGGGGATGGATGGAAAGCAGTATGGGAACCTGAGATCCGAAGGGCAAGTGACAGTCAAATCCTCCACCTACATCCCTGTTCTGGACATTCCCTTCCTGCTTGGGAAGGAATCAGAGCATTCACCAGTTTTTGATTCTATATACCTTTTGTTCTTCCCGCTCTACAGCAACAATAGTTTTTTGAAGTCCACAAGCTCTCAAGAAGTCTCGCAGGTAACCAAATGACGTTGCTACGACAAAACCCGCATACGTAAGGATAGACACATACATTGGTGCTTGTTCAAAGGACTCATTAAATGTTCGTTTGTAGATGCTTCCGTTTGAGATGCCATTTTCCTGAAAATGGAAATAAAGCAAGTTATAGCAATAATTGTTTCACTTGGGCATAAAACTACAGCGTTCCTTAAACAAATCTTGCTCTAAACACAGTAATACATCAATTGTCTGAGTCTCAGCCACATCACTGGTTGTCCTATGTCTAACTATGCCTGCCCTCCATTTGAAATTAAGAGTCTTGGCTGGGATATTAGAAGATACTTAGATGGGACTGAGCCTGTTAGTATACTTCTTGAGTGAGCCATTTTTGCTATACCAAAAAACATGGATGGAAATGCATAGAACAAAATTACTGCTTCCTAGAACCAACTTGATGCTTGCCTCTTCATTTGCCCTTGTGGTCTGAACCAGGAGGAACAATCTAGCAATCTGATTCTGTTGGTTTAAAATAGCATGTCTGTAGGAAAGAGCACACTGTTCTATACATTTACTGACTCATCCTGGAGTGGGTTCCTTAGGAGTTGCTCCATCTCAGTGAAAACAAATATTCTAGTTCACGTGCCTTTATTTACTGTATGGAATCTGGTGAAACTTTACTCTATATTGCTCTCTCCCTCTCTGCCCCACTCTTCCTTTGCCTTCTATCAACATTGTCTTTCCCCCCAATACAAAGGGTCTATGAATATACAAATATGTTATTCATGGATAGGCCAAAGTTCAGTGGCAGAACATCTGCTTAACACGAAGAGGGGTCCCTGGTCTGATTCCCAGCATCTCAAAACAGTGCTGAGAAAGGCCCTGCAGCCAACTCTGAATAGCTACTGCCTGTTATATCAGAGAGGCAATGCTGAGGTCTCATCAAGACTTGTGTGCTTTCCAGGAACAAGTCCCACCGCTTTCCTCAAGGAAAACCCACTGCTTACTGCTGAATTGGAATAAATGCCAAACAAGTTTTCTGCAGATTGAGATTTGTACTGATTCAGCATTAAACACCAGGTTTTCTGAGGAAATTGACAGGATATATAAAAAAAGAACCGCCTGGACACTGATCTGGAAAGCCCAATGCAAAAGGAAGTCTAGATGAGCCCTGAGTCGGATGCACCACTGGCCTGCCTCAGTATCAAATGTAAAGAGAAATTCAAGCACATTTTCATAATAATTAGCCAGGAAAACAGCTAGCATTACTATTTATGTTGATAGCTATAATGTGAGAAAAAGCCTAATGGACACAGGAGAGCAGTATTGCCTTTAGCTAGCATTTACACTAAGGAGATAAGCCCAAAAGGGGAAGAGGTGGGAGAACGAGGATTCTAAAGCTTTCGGAAATAATTATTAGCATGTTGTAATCTCAGAAATCAGAGCTACCTTGAAGCATTATTATTGTACTGCTTTGTGATTATTAATGAAGGCAGGATTTAATACATCAGCACAAGGAAATAGTTCATTTAATGACCAATGACTGCAGCTTGGGAACATTCTTCTTCATATCAAACTGCAGAGCAGAGCAGAGCTGTCACAGTATTCCAGTATTTGGAAACACATGCTTACAACCACCATTTGTACCTTGGGCAACAGCATTTGGTACTGAAATGACCAACTTCCATGAAAAACTCGCAATAGTAATGATAAATATTAATAAGTACTGCTTAATATTTATGCATTATTAGTGCAATTGACTACCAAAAATCTAAAATTTATGTAAATTAATGCAGATTAATACACAAGTGCACTCTGTTCTTTTTTTTACAGTAGGTTTTATTGATTTTCAGTGTATGAAAACAATTCCAAAGAATTCCCCCATCCCAATCTACCCCACTCCTTCCCTCAGGGTAAATCAGTCCATTAAGTTTTGCCAAAGTCCTGTTTGTGATTTGGGTGGATGCCATTCTTCAGGATTATCAATGGAATATTTTAAAAGAGGATGCCAAATTTCAATAACATCATCTGTGTCTCTTGTACTGTTCAGTGCTTGCAGTCTTTGTTTCCACCCCTGATATAGCAACTGTCCACACATTCTGTTTCCAGTGAGATATTTGCAAATGTTCCAATCCTTTCCAGTTGGTATGTGCTACTAATATGTGTACTGACAGCAGAAGAAAAGTGGTTAATTCTTTGTTGCTTTTCTCTGAAATTGGTTAGCAGCCCCAAACTTGGGGTACATTCTACCTGCTGACCTGTCAGATAGCTTATTTCCATAAATGCACTCTGCCAGAAAGGCTATATATGTGGGGTGAGAGTGTTTTGTTGAGTGCACTCTGTTTTTGAGCAACATGGGTAATTTATAAATAATGCCATGTAGCTTAGGACAAAAACTAATTTATAGAAGAACTCCAATGAAAAGTTACAACTACAGGCGTGGCAGGAATCTTGCTTAACCAGGTAGATTACATATTCCCCCAAGCTGTATATTAGCACGAAGTTTGTAAGAACAAGGGGTCTCTTCAGGTGAACTTTAACAGGCCTTTAGTGGTTGATCTTCAAGGTAAGTAATTGTGTTCAACATACATTAAAAGGAGCTTGGTTTTATTCTAATAATGAGACACAGAGATTTGGTATTTGGCTAGCTATTTTTAGACTTGCCCATTGGGCAAATGAGCCCATACACACCTAAACAAGTTTATGAAATTAACATGTATCTTCAACATTACATAAATCTTTCTGGAGTAAGCATTTTTCTAGTATTGCTTCAGTATTAAACTAAAATGATTTACGTGCTGTTTAAAACTTTCCACATGAAGCAATGGGCAAATTAATCGTGAGGGCTCTGAGGTTTGTTCAGGAAGATCTAGATTCCTCCACATTTTTACAGACGGTTGCAGGTCACACACACCCATCTCCCCGAAGAGCAGCCAGCGGCCAAGACAAGATGAAATCACTGGCCAGTGTAGGATTCTTCTCTAGTTTTGTTCTCTTCCAAAGTTAACCAGAAACCCTAAAAATGCTTATGGAACAACCTTTCTCTCCCTTGTAAGAGAATTTGTATAACCCCAAGTCAGCAACTTGCCTTCCTGAAAAAATACAACAGGCCAGCACCTTCAATTTAGTGAAGGAAACTCTGGCAATTTATTAATTTGCTCTTGGTCTACTCTGTTCCAGTATCATTTAAAAATGAACCATTATTATACATGCACATGGAATTATTTGGCTGGATATGATTGTATTAATCCCCTAATTAAGCACCTTCTTGCAAAAACTTGAGATTATCAGTAAACTAAAGGGCCCAGTATGCAACAAAATAGTCTTTGGTACAGGGCCTCCTGGTAGTCAGCTTTCAAGCTTGACTATATTTTAGG